>NC_134572.1:75673620-75973620 GCF_050947875.1 Dermacentor variabilis
TTTCTTTTTCTTGATTTCAATTAAGATGTCATTAACTCGCGTTTGTTCCCTCCCCAATCTGCTCTTTTCTTATCCTTTAACGTTACACTGATCATTCTTCTTTTCATAGCTCGTTGCATCGTCCTCGATTTAAGTAGAACGCTTTTCGTAAGCCTCCAGGTTTATGTCCCGTATGTGAGTACTGGTAAGACATAGCTGTTATACAATTTCCCCTTGAGGGATAATGGCAACCTGCTGTTCATGATCTGAGAATGCCTGCCAAACGCACCCCAGCCCATTCTTATTCTTCTGATTATTTCGTTCTCATGATCTGGATCCGCAGTCACTACCTCTCCTAAATAGATGTATTCCCTTACCACTTCCAGTGCCTCGTTACCTATCGTAAACTGCAGTACTCTTCCGAGACTGTTAAACATTACTTTAGTTTTCTGCAGATTACTTTTTAGACCCACCCTTCTGCTTTGCCACTCCAGGTCAGTGAGCATGCATTGCAATTGGTTCCCTTAGTTACTAAGCAAGGCAATATCATCAGCGAATTTCAAGTTACTACGGTATACCCCATTACCTCTTACCCCTCATTCTTCAAGAGGTATTCAGGTCTCTGAATACCTCTTGTAAAACGCTGTGAATAGCATTGGAGAGATCGTATCTCCCTGACTGACGCCCGTCTTTATTGGGATTTTGTTGCTTTCTTTATGGAAGACTACGGTGGCGGCGGAGGCCCTATAGATATCTTTCAGTATTTTTACAAACGGCTCGTCTACACCCTGATTCCGTAATTCTTCCATGACTGCTGAGGTTTTGACTGAATCAAACGCGTTCTCGTAATCAATGAAAGCTATATATAAGGGTTAGTTATGTACAAAGCAGGGGGGATGTGCATAAATCTATATACAAGCATGTAAGCACATATAAATTCGTAAGTGCTTTACTCAAATATGCTGACCGCATTCGATGGAGACGCGACGAAAATGGCACGATATCGTCAACTCTGAAAGACGCGCGCTCGTATCTGTGCCTGATAGCGCCCCGCGCCCCAGGTCAAGCTGGCATTGCGCATTTTGAGGAACGCATGAGCTCCTGCGTTCAAGCACGCTTGCGCTTGAACCCTGTAAAATTAAAGATCCTTTACTTATGGATAAGCCACACCTGCCGCTTCCGGCAACTGCAGCTTATACAACCGTGATCCTTCCCGAGAAACGCTTGCGGATGCGGATGCGTGGAGGCGAGCGCCACCTGATGGTGCTGCAAGGAACCCAGTGGCGCACGCGGCATGTGCCTTCCGCTGTGATTATTTGAGTTTCCGGTTGGCGGAGACGAAGAAATCCCGAGATCTTCGTCATATACAGTTTGGCTGTGAAAATAGTGAGGGAAGACGCAGATAAAAGAGCAGGAAGCGTGCTGTGTGAGTCAGGGCTTGAAACCCGCCTCGGTGTGACACGTCAAGTTGCCGCAACCATTGCCTTTTACGAGCCGTCTAATCTGAAGGACTTGCCAACAACAGCTCCTTGCGCAAAAGGAATAAACAGGCGGCAGCAAAAGCAACTTGTTTTGCGGTTACAGGAACGTCGTTCCAGCACTATGACTATCTTTGCAAGCTACAAAGTTGGTAATTTCGTAGTCACAAGATTGTTTCATACTTAGGACGGCTTGCACCCTTTGAGTTTTTGTATAAACAAGGAACTGCTAAGGATCTCACCAGATCACCAGAGACTACGGTTTGTTGCACGCTAGGCAAGCACTTCTAGGCGAAGCGGAGAGGCAGCCGAGGCCAGCGCACCACAGCGTATTGGTCGTCCCTTATCGAGGTACATACGCAGCGATACTACGCAGGCGAAATGAACTAGAAATCGGAGAAAAAATACTGATCTCTTTCACAGGAATTGGTCATAAACACGATGCTGATACGTGTATTCTCAGAAGCTCAACAAGTGCATAAATGTGAACGGCGTTTTATTACTTTGGAAGCCTTGGATCGCTCATAGGTCGACAAATCCAACGACCGTCCGGTGTTATGGGATCAGAATTCAAGTGACCAGTGGGCATGCACAAAAAATTTCGGCACCATCGTCAGTCTACACTGATATATAGTGCAGAATGCCTCGGGCTGCCGTAGGGATCAATAGGGATTTCTGATTAGCATCTGAGAGATGTAATTTCACTTTCTTGCCATCTTAGCACTACCTCGCTTCATCATCATCATCATCATCATCATCATCATCATCATCATCAGCCTGGTTACGCCCACTGCAGGGCAAAGGCCTCTCCCATACTTCTCTAACAGCCCCGGTCATGTACTAATTGTGGCCATGCCATGCCTGCAAACTTCTTAATCTCATCCGCCCACCTAACTTTCTGCCGCCCCCTGCTACGCTTCCCTTCCCTTGGGATCCAGTCCGTAACCCTTAATGACCATCGGTTATCTTCCCTCCTCATTACATGTCCTGCCCATGCCCATAACTTTTTCTTGATTTCAACTAAGATGTCATTAACTCGCGTTTGTTCCCTCACCCAATCTGCTCTTTTCTTATCCCTTAACGTTACACCTATCATTCTTCTTTCCATAGCTCGTTGTGTCGTCCTCAATTTGAGTAGAACCCTTTTAGTAAGCCTCCAGGTTTCTTCCCGTAGGTGAGTACTGGTAAGACACAGCTATTATATACTTTTCTCTTGAGGGATAATGGCAACCTGCTGTTCATGATTTGGGAATGCCTGCCAAACGCACCCCAGCCCATTGTTATTCTTCTGATTATTTCCGTCTAATGATCTGGATCCGCCGTCACTGCCTGCCCTAAGTATATTCCCTTACGACTTCCAGTGCCTCGCTGCCTATTGTAAATTGCTGTTCTCTTCCAAGACTGTTAAGCATTACTTTAGTTTTCTGCAGATTAATTTTTAGACCCACTCTTCTGCTTTGCCTCTCCAGGTCAGTGAGCATGCATTGCAATTGGTCCCCTGAGTTACTAAGCAAGGCAATATCATCAGCGAATCGCAAGTTACTAAGGTATTCTCCATTAACTTTCAACCCCAATTCTTCCCAATCCAGGTCTCTGAATACCTCCTGTAAACACGCTGTGAATAGCATTGGAGGTATCGTATCTCCCTGCCTGACGCCTTTCTTTATTGGGATTTTGTTGCTTCCGTTATGGAGGACTACGGTGGCTGTGGAGCCGCTATAGATATCTTTCAGTATTTTTACATACGGCTCGTCTACACCCTGATTCCGTAATGCCTCTATGACTGCTGAGGTTTCGACACAATCAAACGCTTTCTCGTAATCAATGAAAGCTATATATAACGGTTGGTTATATTCCGCACATTTCTCTATCACCTGATTGATAGTGTGAATATGATCTATTGTTGAGTAGCCTTTACGGAATCCTGCCTGGTCCTTTGCTTGACAGAAGTCTAAGGTGTTCCTGATTCTATTTGCGATTACCTTAGTAAATAGTTTGTAGGCAACGGACAGTAAGCTGATCGGTCTATAATTTTTCAAGTCTTTGGCGTCCCCTTTCTTGTGGATTAGGATTATGTTAGCGTTCTTCCAAGATTCCGGTACGCTCGAGGTCATGAGGCATTGCGTATACAGGGTGGCCAGTTTCTCTAGAACAATCTGTCCACCATCCTTCAACAAATCTGTTGTTACCTGATCCTCCACAGCTGCCTTCCCCCTTTGCATATCTCTCAAGGCTTTCTTTACTTCTTCCGGCGTTACCTTTGGGATCTCGAATTCCTTCTTAATCTTAATCTTAATCTGGACTGATTTCTCTTCCATTATCGTCGAGGGTGCCACTGGTACTGTATAAATCTCTATAGAAATCCTCAGCCATTTGAACTATCTCATCCATATTAGTAATGATATTGCCGGCTTTGTCTCTTAACGCATACATCTGATTCTTGCCAATTCCTAGTTTCTTCTTCACTGTTTTTAGGCTTCCTCCGTTCCTGAGAGCATGTTCAATTCTATCCATATTATACTTCCTTATGTCAGCTGTCTTACGCTTGTTGATTAACTTCGAAAATTCTGCCAGTTCTATTCTAGCTGTAGGGTTAGATGCTTTCATACATTGGCGTTTCTTGATCAAATCTTTCGTCTCCTGCGATAGTTTGCTGGTATCCTGCCTAACAGAGTTACCACCGACTTCCATTGCACAATCCTTAATGATGCCCACAAGACTGTCGTTCATTGCTTCAACACTAAGGTCCTCTTCCGGAGTTGAAGCCGAATACCTGTTCTGTAGCTTGATCTGGAATTCCTCTATTTTCCCTCTTACCGCTAACTCATTAATCGGCTTCTTATGTACCAGTTTCTGGCGTTCCCTCCTCAGGTCTAGGCTAATTCGAGTTCTTACCATCCTGTGGTCACTGCAGCGCACCTTGCCGAGCACGTCCACATCTTGTATGATGCCAGGGTTAGCGCAGAGTATGAGGTCTATTTCATTTCTGGTCTCACCGTTCGGGCTCCTCCAGGTCCACTTTCGGATGTCCCGCTTGCGAAGGAAGGTATTCATTATCCTCATATTATTCTGTTCCGCAAACTCTACTAATAACTCTCCCCTGCTATTCCTAGTGCCTATTCCATATTACCCCACTGCCTTGTCTCCAGCCTGCTTCTTGCCTACCTTGGCATTAAAGGCGCTTATTAGTATAGTGTATTTAGTTTTCACTCTACCCGTCACCGATTCCACGTCTTCATAGAAGCTTTCGACTTCCTGGTTATCATGACTGGATGTAGGGGCGTAGACCTGTACAATCTTCATTTTGTACCTCTTATTAAGTTTCACAACGAGACCTGCCACCCTCTCGTTAATATAGAATTCCTGTATGTTACCAGCTATATTCTTATTAATCAGGAATCCGACTCCTAGTTCTCTTCTCTCCGCTAAGCCCCGGTAGCACAGGACGTGCCCACTTTTTAGCACTGTATAGGCTTCTTTCGGCCTCCTAACTTCACTGAGCCCTATTATATCCCATTTACTGCCCTCTAATTCCTCTAATAGCACTGCTAGACTCGCCTCACTAGATAACGTTCTAGCGTTAAACGTTGCCAGGTTCATATTCCAATGGCGGCCTGTCCGGAGCCAGTGATTCTTAGCACCCTCTGCTGCGTCGCAGGTCGGACCGCCGCCGTGGTCAGTTGCTTCGCATATGCTGGGGACTGAGGGCCGGGGTTTGATTGTTGTGTTCAGATAGGAGGTTGTGGCCACGTACTGCACCAGGGTGGCCAATCCTGCTCTGGTGAGGGAGTGCGTTACCGGTTCTGGTCACCGGGATCAGGCCACACTCCAGGCCTGTTTGTGGAATTTTATCAACACGCGGATGTTTTTTTAATCCGGTGGAAAGTTGCCGGCACCGGGATTCGAACCACGGACCTCTTGCACGCGAGGCGGGTGTTCTACCTCTACGCCACCGCTGCCGCTCTACCTCGCTTACAGCATAATATTATGTTGCTTAGAAAAAAGCACATACTAAAGCAAAATAATGCATGGCCAAAAGTCGTAGCGGCATAGTTGTTCCTATGACTGTTAAGAAATCGTGTTCTTGGCAGAAAAAAAATTAAGTCTTTTTTGTTCACCGTGGAAATGTCCACAGGGTCTGTAAATAATAATCTATCAGCCTAAACAGACTTCGTGTTTCCCTTTAGCGTTTCTTCATTAAATTGTGACGTTGTTATCAAAAGTTCGACCAACTCCCACCCTTCGTCCTTAATGTTATTTGTTGTGGTGATGACACAACTGAATTTACCTCTCTGCTTCGATATGGAGCCTTACCTTCTGTACAAGAATTGTTTAATATAAAATCCAAGCAACAATTCAAAGCAGATACGGAAAATATAGTCCAATGTGACCAGTGTTTTCGGCGGGTACCTTTATAGAAACCAGTCTTCGCAGCACCTCTAGGCCCTCTTGGACCCAGTCTGGCTCACAGAAGACGGATGCCAGGGACAGGGTTTGCATTGCGTCAGCCAGGACATCTGCATCAGCGCATAATTCGCTGTCGATGAGCACATTCGTTGTGGCCGCATGCTCTTGGCAAACGCCAGAAAACCGGCTCAATATGCGCATGCATTTAGGATTTTTTTAGAAAAGGAAAATCCACTGGAAAGAATCTGTTGTTCAGAAATAAACCTTGTCAGTCATGGCAGGAAATCATTCTCCTGAGGGATGATTTATTCCTGTTCAAGCTTGATAAGCCCAGCAACAAATTTATGTAGAAACGTTGTTGATTGGCTTTACCAGAGTTAATCTTTGCCTCCTGTTTTTGAAGTCAAAGCTTTGCGATAGGCAAGAGTAGGGCTGTCCTAACGCCATTGAAGCTGATAAAACTCTGGACGGCAGGAGAACACATGAGCGAATAAGTTCCCCGTTTGTTTCCTTTCACTTGTGCGGTTTGAAACATCAAACCAATTTCGAAAACCTTTGCAAAAAAAAAGAAAAACGAAGTACATGTAGGAAGACAACATGTTTAATAACTTCTCAGTAGAAGGTGAATAAGGTTGGAGAATCACGTGCTCACTACTTTCGGTAATGAGTGCAGATATAAGGAAAAGAATTCGCACGTTAAGGTCTACGTTGACGAGCTTTGCGCCAGCATAGAGGCGATACTACACGCCTTGGAGAAGACTGTTTGCTGCGGCGAGTAACTGTGGAGCCATATTGGATTCACTCGGTGACTGCAGCTACCTGCGACATCTCGGTGTATACCTTTGAGTCCTTTTTCACTTTTTCTTTTTTATCCTTATGCGAATAACATGCAATGTATGACTCAGACAATGTGTCACGATAAACTGGCAGCAACAAGTATAACTTGCTATTGCTAGCAAAATTATGGGCGTTTACACTTTTTGAGGCGCATATGACGCACAAGAGGCTTCAGACAAGAGGCTTCGTGAACCAGTGCAAAAACTGTGTAAACACTACTAGCGGAACTCAACACGCATCGAAAGAACAAATAGTGCAGACTTTGCTGAAAGACACGGGTGCATTCTACTACGATGTCTCTCACGGCTCGTAAATAGCTTTTGGGATGGTAAACTCTACCAGCTTTCAGTACACTCACTATCATCGGCCCCAACTAGGGGGTGGGGGCTCCGGGGCTTGAGCCCCATACGAAGTGTTCTGAACAGGGGGGGGGGGAGCGAAGCCCTCCCCCCCCAACACACACACTCCCAGAATGTGATTACCAGAGTTCTGTTACCCGCATAATTTGAGGTTTCTTTTGAGTTTTCTCTGCCTTCTCACTTAAAATTTTATTGTGGCTAAAAGCTTACTGAGTCATTGTCCATGCGACGCGCATATCTTTTAATTCATACTTTTGCTTTACTTTTGCAAAATCCTGACAATAAGAAGACAATTACATTGGAAGCACCAGCGGCGGCTATCTCCTCGGTATTTTCTCACTTCAATATTTTTTGAAATTTTCACTGTGAACACCATGCGCAAATAATATATTTACGTATATACATAGGACAAAGTTTATTATATTTTTTACACAGAAGGAGGTAGCCGACTAAAAATTATTTCTAATGGTATGGATAGCATATGCCTAGAGAATAGATAGGTTGCTGTATCTGCACCTCACTTCAAATTGCTTTGCGGGTTTTATTGGTCCTGAAAAAAGAAGCCCGCAGACTTCAGCGACCTCTTCTGCACTCTTTTATCAACGGCGTGTGAAATGCACGTGCATGATGTGTCTCAGTATTGTTTTTGTCCAATAGGCTGCACATGCTGACCACTAATGAAAAAAATAACTCGTAATAATTTGCAACACTTATTAGGAATACAAAGATCGCCACTTGCACACACACACACACACACTCACTTATATATATATATATATATATATATATATATATATATATATATATATATATATATATATATATATATATATATATATATATATATATATATATATATATATATATATATATATGTATGTATATCAACGCGCACGTTGAAATCTTCAAACCGCAAAGCCCAGTGAAATAATCGACGGAGACAGCCAACAATATATATATATATATATATATATATATATAGTTGGCTGTCCACAACGAAGATTTTAAATTGAAGATTTCAACGTGCGCGTTGTCTACAGGTCTGGCCGCCGCCACACCGATGCTGACGCGGCTTTCCCGTTCGCCCCTGTCAACTGAAAGCCATGCCTGCCTCTTTGCCGTTGACCAAGTACTTTCGTTCCCAGCAGGCTGCGACATGGCATCTAAGCAACGCAAGGATGCCTGGTTTAGTACTCTTATCCGCTTCCTTTCAAACCCGTCGACTGTTCCTTCACCTTCTCCACCAGAATCTAATAGGAATACAGCACAAGAGAGCAGCAGGCAGCCTGTCTAAACTAGAGCAGCTCAGGCAATCTCGAGCTCGCGCCTCCCGGCTGATTGGCGATGCGACTGCGGTGCCGGGCATTCCTCTTCACTACCAATATATATATATATATATATATATATATATATATATATATATATATATATATATATATATATATATATATATATATATATATATATATATATATATATATATATATATATATATATATATATAGTTCACTGAACAACCGAAATGAGGTGAAGCCGGATTCACTCGAAATCAGAATCGATAGCAGTCATGCGCAGCAGCGCTCTGCTCGGACTCACAGTCGATGCAGTATCAATGAGAGCGACGTATAAGACAATTACAGGAACAAACAATCTTACCGTATAAATCCGTGCAAGAGCCGAACCCCCAATTCGACAGCCAACATCAAAAGGAAATCCAACTCAGAAGCAATCGCATTCGGTGCGCTGATTCCGATCACGCCCAACAGGGAATTTTTCCGCTCAGCATACTTTCGCACGTCGCTACTAGATGGCGAGAGGAGGCGATCGCGTAGGTTTACGGCGGATTTCGTACACGTAGCTGAATAAATTAGGTCAAATTGCCCTGTGTCATGTAAGGATCATCAAAATTTTGACAGGAAAGTGGGGCCGTTACACGACTTTATGCGTTAGTTATACCGGCCATATAGATCGTAGTAAACGTGCACTTACTAACCAAAATAAGAAGCAGACTGGAATGCACGGACCATGTAAACCTGCAAATATCTCACTGGACGACTTCGAGCACTCGCTGTCACAACGCTTGCATTACGAAGAACGACGTTTCGCACAGCCGCCATATTCACTGCGACTCCGTAAATTAGATTCATCATCATCTGCCGTACCCACTGTAGTACGGGCTCTGTCAGCAATTTCCAATTACGACTCTCTCTGAACTTAGACTATGTGGAAGGACGCGTTGGACGTGGCGGCTGGTGAATTGATTGCATAGCAGGCTGTTGTCGGGGAATAGCGAGGATTTCGGCGTACGTGAGAGGTCCCCGTTGAGGGAGTTGTTGAGGCTGGTTGACGACTTCCGCGTAGCTGAGTGGCACAGCTGTCGGGATCTGTTGGGGCCTGGCCATGACTTCGGCGTAGCTGTGAGGCGCAGCCGCAGGAACACGCTGGTGGTGCTCAGGCAAAACCTCGTGCAGTTCTTGCGCTATGACACGGCGAAGCGGAGGCGCAAAACTTGGCGTAGGCGCGTGTACCGATTGCGGCTGTGCAAAATCCATCAACGAGAGTTACCGGGCAACTTCCTCGCGGACGAACGCCTTCATTTCTGCGAGCAACGCTGCCTGGTTGGACATGGCAGCCAAACCAGCAAGGTGTTCGTCACGCGGTAGAGATCGACGGGTCAGTGACCGCTGCCTGCGTAGTTCTTCATAGCTCTGACACAGTGTGACAATTTCAGCCACAGAGCGTGGACTTTTGGCCAGCAACATGTTAAAGGTGTCGTCTTCTATGCCCTTCAGGATGTTTCGGATTCGATCAGACTCCGCCATGGTCCAATCGACTTTCCTGCATAGGTCCAGGACATCTTCGATATAGCTGGTGAACGTTTCGCCTGGCTGTTGAGCTCGTTCTCGTTGCTCGGCACGCAGCTTGCGAACAGCAGGGCGACCAAATACATCGGCGAGGGAAGTCTTAAATTCCGACCATGTATGGAACTCTGCTTGATGGTTGTTATACCACAGGCTGGCAACTCCAGCGAGGTAGAACAGAACATGGCTCAGTTTGGCCGCTTCGTCCCACTTGTTATGGTCGCCTACCGTGTCGTACGCCGTGAGCCATTCGTCCACGTCAGTGTCGTCCGCTCCAGTGTAGATAGGAGGGTCGCGATGACGAGGCACCCCGGGACACGCAGTGGGTGCAGGAGGAAGCGTTTGCTGGGAGGCGTCTTGGGGCATGGTAGATGGTAGGGTACGAGACCGGAGTTCCAGGATGTTCGTCTGAGGGTACCCCGCACGCTCCACCAATTCTAAAGGTGTTTATTAGGCAGAGCTCGGAGCAGCGCAACGTCGACGGACGCAAAGACGGACAACGGTTTCCGCCTCGTTCGCAGAATAGCGAACCGGCACCGAGGAATCCAGGAAAACAATCTCCTCAGGCTTATCAATGCCTTCGTGCTATGTCACTTTACGTACACAATTTCTATGCATAACTGGCTCAGAGCGGAGCGAGACAAGCTCAACGCTCTCATCCGCAAAGTGGTCAAGAGGGCTCTCGGGCTACCCATCAGGACCCATACCGAGGATCTCCTTAAGCTGGGGGTGCATAACACTGCCGAGGAGATTGCCGAAGCCCAAGAACGCGCGCAACTCACTCGCCTGAGCACCACAGCGGCAGGTAAACACATCCTCGAAGGGCTGGGTTACCAACCTGCGGGATTCCCGACGGTCAGTACCCCGATCCCCAGGTGCATTCGAGACAAGTTCCCCTGTGCCCCGAAACGTCCATCCTGTCCATAACGAGGGCAGACGCAAGGCCAGAGCAGCAGCCATCCTCAAACAGATCAAGCAACGAGACATTAGAGCAAGCTTCATCGACGCCGCGGAGTACAGCGATGGGAAGACCTTTGCCATCGTTGTGGTCGACTCCAGCGGCAAGATTTCCAACTGCGCCTCCATTCGCACTTCAGACTCCGGTGTCGCTGAGCAAGCCGCCATCGCCCTCGCCCTGCTAGACGGTCGTGGGTCCGAGATATATAGCGATTCCAAAACGGCAGTTCGTGCTTTTCAGAAGGGTTGCATCGCCAAGCAAGCTGCTCGTCTTCTTAGCAGCTCGAGTCGAGAAGCTCTCACGCATCATTCAATCCACTGGTTTCCAGCTCACGTAGGTTCGGTCGAGGGTGCTCCCCCGAACCTCAATGAGTCTGCTCACGAGGCTGCGCGTGACCTGACCGACCGCGCTTCCTCTGCAAGAAGCACCGACTCCCCTCCTCCCTACGGCCACAGGGACGCTCCCGCTATTCACAACGAGATTATTAAATTCTTCTACATGTCTAGAAGGGTCTTTCCACCCCCTCACCCCAAGTTGAATAGGGCGCAAGCCGTTTCGCTTAGGCTTCTGCAGACCAGTACGTATCCGTGTCTGTCCGTTCTCCACGAGGCTTACCCGGACGTGTATCGCGACGACGCCTGCCCCTCCTGCGGGCAGACCTCCACCCTAGCGCACATACTGTGGCTGTGTGGGTCGACATACCCCAAGTTCATCAAGGAGGAGTGGGACTCGCTTCTGCGTAGCCCCGCTCTAGAAAAGCAAATCCTGGCTGTCCGGCGTGCCCGCGACCGGGCCGGTGGGCTAGACCTGCCGGTCCCAACGTGGGACTAGCGGGGTGCGCGACAAGTTCGCGTCCTCGCCGGACCTGCAATACAAGTTTCTTCACTCATTCACTCCAAGCACGAGAGCCGTTGCTGAGCAGGAGCGCTCGACCCACTACCATTTAGAGCCAGTAACGCTGAACCCACTAGCGTCTCTCTTCGCTACAATATACATATATATATATATATATATATATATATATATATATATATATATATATATATATATATATATATATGTATAAAGAAGACGCGCGAGTACAGCGATTCATTGACGTTTCGACCGGACCCCGGCCGATACATCAATAAATCACATACGTGCGTCCACTTGTATCATCATCATCACCATCATCATCATCATCATCATCATCATCATCATCATCATCATCATCATCATCATCATCATCATCATCATCATCATCATCATAATCATAATCATCATCATCATAACCATAATCATCATCATCATCATCATACTCATCATCATCATCATCATCATAATCATAATCATCATCATCGCCGTCGCCGTCGTCGTCGTCGTCGTCATCATCATCATCATCATCATCATCATCCTGGTTGCGCCCACCGCAGGCCAAAGGCCTCTCCCATACTTCTCCAACTCCCCCGGTCATGTGCTAATTGTGGCCATGTTGCCCCTGCAAACTTCGTAACCTTATCCACCCAGCTAACTTTCTGCCGCCCCCTGCTACGCTTCCCTTCCCTTGGAATCCAGTCCGTAACCCTTAGTGACCATCGGTTATCTTCCCTCCTTATTACATGTCCTGCTCATGCCCATTTCTTTTTTTTTTATTTCCACTAAGATGTCATTAACTCGCGTTTGTTCCCTCACCCAATCTGCTCTTTTCTTATCTCTTAACGTTACACCTATCATTCTTCTTTCCATAGCTCGTTGCGTCGTCCTCAATTTAAGTAGAACCCTTTTCGTAAGCCTCCATGTTTCTGCACCGTAGGTGAGTACTGGTAAGACACAGCTGTTATACACTTTCCCCTTGAGGGATAATGGTAACCTGCTGTTCATGATCTCAGAATGCCTGCCAAACGCACGCCAGCCCATTCTTATTCTTATAATTATTTCCGTCTCATGATCTGGTTCCGCGGGTACTACCTGCCCTAAGTAGATGTATTCCCTTACCAGTTTCAGTGCCTCGCTACCTATTGTAAACTGCTGTTCTCTTCCGAGACTGTTAAACATTACTTTAGTTTTCTGTAGATTAATTTTTAGACCCACCCTTCTGCTTTGCCTATCCAGGTTAGTGAGCATGCATTGCAATTTGTCGCCTTAGTTACTAACCAAGGCAATATCATCAGCGAATCTCAAGTTACTAAGGTATTCTCCATTAACTCTCATCCTCAATTCTTCCCAATCCAGGTCTGTGAATACCTCCTGTAAACGTGCTGTGAATAGCATTGGAGAGACCGTATCTCCCTGCCTTGCGCCTTTCTTTATTAGGATTTTGTTGGTTTCTTTGTGGAGGACTACGGGGGCTGTGCAGCCACTATAGATATCTTTCAGTATTTTTACATACGGCTCGTATACACCCTGATTTCGTAATACCTCCATGACTGCTGAGGTTTCGACAGAATCAAACGCTGACAGCTGACATAAGGAAGTATAATATGGATAGAATTGAAGATGCTCTAAGAAACGGGGGAAGCCTAGAAGCAGTGAAGAAGAAATTAAGAATTGGCAAGAATCAGATGTATGCGTTAAGAGACAAAGCCGGCAACATCATTACTAATATGGATGAGATAGTTCAAGTGGCTGAGGAGTTCTGTAGATATTTATAGAGTACGAGTGGCACCCACAACGATAATGAAAGAGAGAATAGCCTATAGGAATTCGAAATCCCACATGTAGCGCCGTAAGAAGTAAAGAACGCCTTGGGAGCTATGCAAATGGGGAAGTAAGCTGGGGAGGATCAGGTAACAGCAGATTTGTTGAAGGATGGTAGGCACATTGTTCTAGAGAAATTGACCACCCTGTATACGCAGTGACTCATGACCTCGAGCGTACCGGAATCTTGGAAGAACGCTAACATAATTATAATCCATAAGAAAGGGGACGCCAAAGACTTGAAAAATTATAGACAGATCAGCTTACTGTCCGTTGCCTACAAAGTATTTACTAAGGTAATCGCAAATAGAATCAGGAACACCTTAGACTTATGTCAAGCAAAGGACCAGGCAGGATTCCGTAAAGTCTACTCAACAATAGACCATATTCACACTATCAATCGGGTGATAAAAAAATGTGCGGAATATAACCAACCCTTAGATATAGCTTTCATTGATTACGAGAAAGCGTTTGATTCTGTCTACTTGTCTACTTCACTGAATATATATATATATATATATATATATGTATAGCCACCGTAGTCCTACATAAAGAAGGCAACAAAATCCCAATACGGAAAGGCGTCAGGCAGGGAGATACGATCTCTCCAATGCTATCCACAGCGTGTTTACAGGAGGTATCCAGAGACCTGGATTGGGAAGAATTGGGGATAAGAGTCAATGGAGAATACCTTAGTAACTTGCGATTCACTGATGATATTGCCTTGCTTAGTAACTCAGGGGACCAACTGCAATGCATGCTCACTGAACTGGAGATGCAAAGCAGAAGATTGGGACTAAAAATTAATCTGCAGAAAACTAAAGTACTGTTTAACAGTCTCGGAAGAGAACAGCAATTTACAAAAGGCAGCGAGGCACTGAAAGTGGTAACGGAATGCATCTACTTAGGGCAGGTAGCGACCGCGGATCCGGATGATGAGACTGAAATGATCAGAATCAGAATGGGCTGGGGTGCGTTTGGCAGAGATTCCCAGATCATGAACAGCAGGTTGCCGTTACCCCTCAAGAGGAAAGTGTATAATAGCTGTGTCTTACCAGTACTCAACTACGGTGCAGAAACCTGGAAGGTTACGAAAAGGGTTCTACTTAAATCGAGGACGACGCAACGAGCTATGAAAAGAAGAATGATCAGTGTAACGTTAAAGGATAAGAAAAGAGCAGATTGGGGATGGAACAAACGCGAGTTAATGACATCTTAGTTGAAATCAAGAAAAATAAATGGGCATGGGCAGGATATGTAATGAGGAGGGAAGATAACCGATGGTCACCAAGGGCACGGGCTGGATTACAAGGGTAGGGAAGCGTAGCAGGGGGCGGCAGAAAGTTAGGTGGGCGGACAAGATTAAGAAGTTTGCAGGGACAACATGGCCACAATTAGCACATGACCGGGGTAGTTGGAGAAGTATGGGAGAGGCCTTTGGCCCTGCAAGGGGCGTAACCAGGCTGATGATGATCCCGCTTTCTCTCGCTCTCGTTATATATATATATATATATATATATACATATATATATATGGTGAAGGTGTTAATTGGAAGGGACTAGGAGCAGCGCAGCGGCGACAGTCTAGGCGGGGCACGGACTCCAAGCGCCAGCGGCATTCACGAGCAAAAGCGTGGAAGAGGACGACCCACTATACCGCTCGGATTCTTCTCTGCAGTTACTCCCGAGAATGAAAAGGGAGCCACCCGGCGACCTAACAGCTTGTCAACATGAATGGCTCCTAGTATGTCTTCAGGCAGTAGACGTTGACAATGTCTCGTCCACGACGGCGCTTGTCGTCCGAAGACGATTCAACGGTTTCGATCGCCTAGTTTACAGGAAATGTGCGTTCGACGACGCGGTAGGGGCCTTCATACTTGGGCACTTGTTTCGACGGGAAACCAGTTGCAGCGGAAAGGACCGAGAGTCACACAAGCGCTCCGGGGAGGAACGTCGGCGCAGATGGGGTGTCATCGCGAACACTCTTCTGGCACTTTTGGTCACTTGAAGTAAAGGCCCGCGCTAGCTCTCGACACTCCTCGGCATGTCTGACTGTGGCTGAAATAGAAGCGCACTCAGATGCATCTCGCTTGTACGGAACGATTGTGTCGATTCTGTGCGACGGGTGCCGGCTGTACAATAAGAAAAAGGGTGAAAAGCAAGTGGTGCTCTGAGTAGCAGTATTGTATGCGTAGGTCGCGAATGCCAGAATGGCATTCCAAATTTCTGTGCTCGGAGGCTACGTACATTGCAAGCATGTCGCGAGCGTACGGTTAAAGCGTTCTGTGAGGCCATTGGTCTTTGGGTGGTAAGCTGAAGTTGTGCGGTGCGAAACGTGGCACTCTTTGAGGGTGGCTTCGACGGCTTCTGACAAGAAGACACGTCCGCGATCGCTGTGGGGGACTCCAGTGGGGGACCATGGCTCCAGTGGGGGACCAACTCCAGTGGGGGACCATGACGCAGTATGAATCGTCGAAGCAGAAAGGAGGCAACATGGTGCGCTGCCGCTGGCAGGGTGGCAGTTTCAGCGTATCGTGTCAGGTGGTCGACAGAAACGATCACCTAGCGGTTATTAGCATATTTCAGGGGAAGGTGCCCGTACAAATCGATGCCGACATGCCCGAACGGCCGGCTAGCTCAAGGTAAAGGTTGCAGACCGGCTGGCAAGAGGCGCGGTGAAGATTTCTGGCGCTGACAATCGGGGCACGAGCGAATGAACTTCCGAACGTAGCTGTAAATCCCGCGCCAATAGTAGCACTGTCGAATGCGCTTGTGAGTTTTAAATACCCCTTCTGGGCACTCCCTGGTTCAGAGTGGAAATACGCGCATATATCAGAACGCAGACTGCGGGGTAGTACCAGCAATCTCTGGCGGCTATCGGCGGTGTAATTGCCTCGGTGGAGTAGGTCGTCGCGAGTGTCAAAACGGTGGGCTTGAGGGCGTAGCGCGGGACTGGTTGGGTGTGCCGATGGATCAGCGAGCAAGTTTATCAGCGAGGCGATCTAGTGGTCCTTGGGCTATTCGCAAGCGATGGTGCGAAGGGCGACGGAAGAAACGGCAAGCTGGGATACGGAGCAGCGAGCGCTGTCGTCGTGCAAGGGAGAGCTAGAAAGGGCGTCAGTTTGAAAGTGCTGGGGGCCGCTACGGTAGAGCACGCGAATATCGTAGTCCTGCCAGCGAAGTGCTCAACGGACAAGGCGGCCTGGGGTGTCCTTCAGTGACGACACCGACAAAGTGCGTGGTGGTCAGTGACGACGTCAAATGGGCGGCCATGCAAACATGGCCGGAACTTAGTGAGGACCCAGATGATCACCAAGCTTCCTTTTTTCCGTCACGGTGTAGTTACTTTCAACTTTCTTAACTGTGCGACTTCATAAGCCACAACGTATTCCGAAAACCCGTCTTTGCGCTGCGCAAGGACTGTGCGGAGGCCAACACTGCTGACATCAGTGTACAGCTCTGTAGGGGCGGTCGGGTCGTAGTGAGGCAAAAATGGAGGTGACGTGAGCAAACAGCGCAGGAGTGCAACCTCCTCGTTGCACTCTGACGACCACGAAGCGAGGGGCCCACTCCTTCTAAAGAGCTTCGCCCGGGGTGATACGATGGTGGCGAAGTTTCGGATGACGCGTCTAAAGTAGGAACACAGACCTACATAACTGCGCACGTCTTTGACGGATGTAGGTTCAGGGAATTCGGCAATGGCCAGAAGCTTGGCTGGATCGGGGACAATTCCATCCTTTTAGACAACGTAACATAGCATGGTCAGCTGCCGCGCCGCAAATAGGCACTTCTCTAAATTTAGTTGTAGGCCGGCGTTTCTCAAGCACGTCAAAACAGGCCGGAGGCGTTGAAGGAGCGTGGGAATGTCCGTAGCGAGAAAATGGCGTCGTCAAAGCAGCACAAGCATGTATTCGATTTCATGTTTCGCAGAACGGTATCCATCATGCGCTCAAAAATTGTGGACGCATCACAAAGTCCAAACGGCATTACGTTAAATTCGTACAAGCCGTCGGGCGTGATAAAAGCTGTCTTCGGTTGATCGTCGTCTGCCATGGGTACCTGTCAATACCCTGAGCGCAGATTGAGAGATGAAAAGAATTATGCTACTTGTAGGCTGTCAATTCGCGATAGCGGGTACATGACCTTGCGAGTAACCTTGATGAGGCACCGAAAGTCCACACAGAACTGCACAGAACCGTCTTTTTTCGCAACAAGAGCGAGTAATTTCGCGTCGAAGCATACCGTCGACTTGCTCGTCAATTACACGACGTTCTGCGGGAGACACGCGATACCGGCGTTGTCGCAGTGGCTTTTGGGAGCCATAGGCCGAGAAGTTCCGCTTACCTTGTGTCCCCCATGGTAATTATTTTGTTGCGATGTAAAATTCTTACTGCATGCAACCGCACTTTCGTCGTTCTCAGTCTCTGTGGTACAACTTCAACAGGCGATTTTTTGGCAAACGTTGCTATTGGGCTGGTCATTGTGGTGTCATTTCAGGCAGTGCTAGTGGCAACATTGGACGGTAATTATTGCAGCTTAGCGTCTCCTTCCTGGACATAAAGATGTGCTGTCACTTCTCCATGAATTCAGTCTCTCGCAGAATAACCAACTAGCAGGGCACGTTAAGAATGTTTCGACACCTATCATCAGAGGTTTAGTAGCAGTATGGTGTGGAGTTGTACCAGTTTATGCAAAGTGTGCTTTTTTCACCGATGTGTAAGCGTCCGTCAAGGTCAAGAAGGGAACGGTTGTCTAATCTGTCGAGGGCTAAGGTCAATGCCTAATTCTCATCAGTCATCGGTAAGCTGGACAATGCAGCATAGATGGAGAAAGTGGATTGCGTTTTGCGTGATTAATAGTGCAGAAAGATGGTTCGCTTTCTTAACAGAATTCTGGGTGGTTCGTTTTGGCGAATGCTTGCACATCAGACTTTTAAAGGCCTGCTCCGAAGTTGAGTTAAACCTGCCGTAGTTGCTTAGTAGCTATAGTGTTGGGCTGCTAATTACGAAAAAGAGGGATCAACTACCGGCTACGCTGCTACATCTCACCGGGGGAGAAATACGAAAACACCCGTGCACTTAGATTTTTGTGCGTGTCAAAGAAGCCCAGATGGTTCAAATGACTCCTGAGTCACCCCCTATGGCGGGCGTCATAATGAGATCCTGGCTTTGGCACGCAAAACCCCCTACTTCATTGTTATGTTTACGGAAGCGTGACTTACCTGACCGACTCTGGCCATGTACCACTGTGACTCCCTTCTTCTCTCAGCCTTTCATTCTCATAACTCCTTTCCTACACATGTAGGGTAAAGCAAATTAAATTAGATCCCTCATTAAGCTCTGCATTTTTCATTTCACTCTTCTCTGGTCAACCTCGCTGCCATTTCTTCTCTCTTTTTTTATGTTGTGTATTTACTTATTCAGCGACACAGTCAGACAACTCGGCTGCTATTACATTGCCTTCGCTGAGTCGTTTTGCGTCCATTGGCCATGCTTTGTTGTAATGTTGGATCTTCTAAATCTCTTCGACCATCTACGCTTGGATGGTGAAGAATGTTGTTTGCATACTCACCGACACTGAAGCCCGGGCTTTCACAGACGGATGCGACGTTGGCGCACGCTGCACCCAGAAACAGCGGCAGCAGTTGCGTCCGATTTGCGCTGAGGAGCAGGATCTTGTCTCCAGCTTTATGGCCCAGTCGCCATAGCGCTGTCCTCACGGCGTCCACCTGCTCTGCTACTTCGCTGTAGGTGTAGGCCTCGTCGGTTGTACAGTTGATCTGATTAGCGAAGAATATGAGGGGACAGAAAACTTATTCAGACACTGGCGAATGATCCTTTGTTTGCTTCTAAAGACCGAAGCTTTTGGTAAAGTAATCGCTCTTCAAGAGGCATTTCAAGGGCACCAGCGCTAGGTTGCAGTGAATAAAAATGTACTATGTATAAACAAGGAAATGGGATGATTCGAGTGCGTTGCATTCAGTGGATTCAGCATCGAGTGATGAGTGCATAGCGGAGCTAAGCTTGAATGGATCACAGCATAAAGTGCTAAAGCTTCACAATGCATTAACCTTACTCCATTGCCACTTTTATTTGGTGGTCTTACTGCGGCATGTGCAGTAAAGCAGCAAACAACGAACTTCAAATAAAAGCGTTTGGTGCTGCGATGTACAGGTGCTGCAACATTCACATCACGAATTTGTTGTTCATAAACCCAACAAATTGGGTTTATGAACAATAATTCTAAGTCTGTACCTTGTTCTAGAGAACGGATGTTCCCTAGAACAAGGCACAGACCTAAAATTATTATTATTATTATTATTATTATTATTATTATTATTATTATTATTATTATTATTATTATTATAGTTGTTGTTGTTCTTGTTCTTGTTTGAATTGAAAACATATATACATATATAATCATGGCAAGAAAGGGAAAGCGAGGAACAGGCTGGCAACTGCCACCGGAAGGGGCACAACACCCCTTCTCAGTGGCTAACTGTGCTCCGTTCTGGCGCTATAGTTGCATCATATCTGAGATAACTTCTTAGGGTAGCTGGTTGGAAGCTTAGGGACTGGTTGGAATAATCCAGTCCTGAGCCGGTAGCGATAACTAGTCTCTAACTTTAGAAGTCTGAAGCAGCACGCTCCTGGCTACGCCATGTAATTCGAGAAACTGGGAATTTGCTTTACCCTGGAATGACCAACATATCTGCTTAGTTATTTTGATACTCTAAAATTCAGATTTAAGAAGCTTTTTTTGATACCATGGGCAGAGTTCTCACCCCAGCCGTGGATAGCTAAGCAAACCAATTACGTGTAATCAAATACTGCACTACTAATTATGTTATAAGTAAATTAACTTTTAATTAATTAAAAGTTAATTAAATGCAATTGCTTTTTGTACTAACGCTATTCTCCACGTCTGATATAATAATGAACAAATTTTCGCTTCTTTTTCATGTGAGACTTGTGTTTGAGCATTACAGGGTTAAAGGTCCTGCTCGACGACAGTGATTTCGCTAGCTGGAGAGTGAACGGATTTACGCTTTTCGCTGACCTGAATAAATCACATACGTGCAACGAATTCCCTTCAAATCACTGGAACATTTGCGTAATGCGACCATTGTGTTTCGTGCTTTTCTATTTGACTACATGTAACGGAGTTGGTTCAGAGCCAATGCTTCCTTTTAAGCCAAGTTAACCTTTGGCGAAAACAAACACAGGCGCGTTGAAATAACGTATCAAATTCATACAGACGTACAATTTACTGTTCGCATGGGTTGACACTGGGCATAAAATGCGATTCAATTTTTTTTAAACAAAACCACGGAGAGGCCCCTTTTCCGTAGATACTGCAAGAGCGAGTGATCAAAATTTCCATTAGACATTACTAATAGTCTTCAGGTTGGTCTGTAAGTAACTTGAGAATAGCTATGTATTTCTTGAGGTACAGTGCCGGTGCCACGGAAAATCCAAAAGGCTTTTGATAGCAACTTATACTCGCCAATAACGCTTGCATACGCATGTGTGAACTAATGTGGAGAATTGAAACGCGAATGCAATGATACAAAGTATAGACCACCCCTGACAAGATAAAGCACGAGAGAATGGCTTCGCACGGCTACTACTCCAGAAGAGAAAGATGATGCAAGATATATACTAACCCTATATGACAAAATTGTGCCGGAAAGGCCCGAACTGGCGATAATTAAGACAAAATGACACGTTCTAGTTAGATCTAACGTGTTAGACTTTCAATAGCTCACAAATGTACAATTGCCTATGTCAACTTGGAGGCGTTCTGAGTTCTAAAGAATTCGTCTTCTAGGTGAATATTGTGGCACTGAGGTATATTTCGGCAAAGCGCTTTTACACATGTAAACGTTGGCCATTTGTTTTCTCACTAGTTTTGAGCTTGCGTGGCGCCTGAGATGATGGACCATGTACTCGCCAAAGTTCCTTCGGGTGTCGAGCGGGTGTTCGGCCGGATCAATGCAGCTCTTGAGTTTGGATGCCATCTTTGGAAGTACGTTGAGCTTAGTATGCGTTGGTGACCATTAGTTGACAAGTGTACGTGCGCAACGCATCTGCGCGTTTGCGTCGATTGACAAAATACACACGCACACACCTCCCTCACTGTCACCTCTCCGCGTTTTGATCTGGACGACTAAGTAGACGTTTCATGGTGCAAGCACAACCCGAGTCACACCTTAGTTGCTATTCAGCCCGCCAAGGACTACTGGTATTGGCGTGTTTGGCACCAGTAGTGGCACAGCGAAACTCGTCGTGAAATCCGTTCATGGAAATCCAGTAGAATTGACAGGAACATTTCATGGGTTCACGGTATGCTGGCTAGTTCACGGAACTGAATTAATGTTTAAAGAGTAGGAAATAAGTGGATGTGACCGACGGTATATTATTCGCGATCGTTCTCGGCAATTCAATGTATATTTCCAGTGCGAATATTTGGCTAATTATAGGATATTTTTGTTACGCAAAGGTGTATATGTTTGTTCGATGGCATAACAAGCTTTATTTTTTAGCTGTTTACTAATCCGCCGCGGTGGATTAACGGCTGTAGTGTTGCTCTGAAAAGTACGAGGCAGCGGGATCAGATTCCGGCCATGGCGGCCGCATTTTGGCGGTGGGCGAAATGCAAAAATACCCCTGTACCTTGCTTTGGGGGCACGTTAAATGTCCCCTGGTGGTCAAAATTATACTGGAGTCCCCCACTACGGCGTACCTCATCACCAAATCGCCATCCTTGCACGTAAAATTGGAGAATTCGAAACGGCAGTTGAAAAGTTGCGAGCGTGTTCCCGAACACAATAACGAACTTTTTTGTTGCGCAATCATTGGAACTGTTTTCAATGAAATTGCTTCCGTGTTAACGTTTATGCTGGGCTCACTTCTATGGGCTCCGAAGAACATGCGCCAGATATGAAAAGAGTGACACTACGGCGCCGTTGCGCACCTTGATTGCATCGTTTTCATTTGGGTTTCCAGTGGGGGAAGCCCACATGTTTGTATAAAACTTCGATCGGCCCCGGCGCCAAGTGTAAGTAATTCAGTCATGTCAGCGTCGTCATTGTAAAGATGGAAGGTCGTCACGGTCGAAAATTATAACCTATGGTTAGGCGCTAAAGGCATGGGATACATTAGTGCTCGGTTTCAAGATGCGATAGAATTTATTTGGGTACCTCGCAGGCAAAATATTGTCTTCTCGCACAACGCTACTCTGGTTTCGCACTAATAAACGAAGGAGTGCAACGAGTATAGGAAAATAAAACATGGGGTTTTACGTGCCAAAACCATGATCTGATTATGAAGCACGCCGTAGTGGGGGACTCCGGAAATTTGGGCCACCTGGGGTTCTTTACCGAGCGCCTAAATCCAAGTAGACGGGCGTTTTCGGATTTCGTCCCCATCAATATGCGGTCGCCGTGGCCAGGATTCGATTCCGCGACCGTGAGGGCCGTGGACGCAAGGAAAGCCTACAGTTTCCTGAAAAGGGGGGGACCACCCTGAAGGCAGTGCTTCGTGCACCATGTCTGCATGAAGCATCGCTCGCTCGTTCGAAGCATGTTTGTAGCAAATAATGTCCTGGCTCACCAAGTGCTTAGCCACGTGGTACTTTTTCACGTCTCTCGCACTTTCAATTGAGCTGAGAAAAATTTACAGCAAAGTTCACTCACTCACTCACTCACTCACTCACTCACTCACTCACTCACTCACTCACTCACTCACTCACTCACTCACTCACTCACTCACTCACTCACTCACTCACTCACTCACTCACTCACTCACTCACTCACTCACTCACTCACTCACTCACTCACTCACTCACTCACTCACTCACAGCCGTCATCATGAAAGACGGCCATGTCCGGTACATTGGGGGCACGTTAAAGATCCCCAGTTGGCCTAAACTTCTGGAGACCCCCACTACGGCATTCCTCATAATCATATCGCGCTTTTGGCACGTTAAACCCCAGAATTTAATTAACTTTAATTTAATCATCATGGAAAGAAATAATTTAGAGATTTCTCAATGTACTCGACTACTTCTTCATGGAAGGTATTGCTTTTGAATCAATAATTTATACTCGCGGACAACTTTTCTTGGCTATGAAGCGAAGGCTACGAAAACTAAGCGCGCCTCTTTCACCGCTGCTGGAAGTAGTCTCGCAGTATTGCTCGCGTTTTCTTACGTGGGAAAAAGGAAACAATACTTGTTTTTTTACAGCTCCTAATATAAAAAATACGTAACATTCACCAGTCAAATATTGTTATTTTATTGCACTTTTACTTTGCTCATGTTTTACCGCATGTTTTGCACATTTATCAGACGCAAAATGACGCCCGTGTCTTCTGGTAAGTGTTCGTCGCTTGCTGTCCCGCCAATCAACTCCCCTAAGAGGCTGTTCTAACTTTAGCAACTAAAGACTGTTGAAGCACACAAAAATGTTTTTGCAGCGTGTGCGCAAAAATCGCAATCTGGAAATCGCAAAATCTGGAAATCGCAACCATCGGCACGTACAAACGAGTGAGCGAGCTGACTGCTGCGCCGACACTACCGACGGCAGCGTTGGTGGCGCGTCGCCACACGGCTGCTCCGACGCAGGCTGCGATGTTGGCTGTTCAGAACTTGGTGCATATCGCATGTGAATAAACACTGATTCACGTCGAGTTATTGCATCTGCCTTGACTAGAGAAGTTGTGCGAGGTTGGCAAAACCGAAACCGGTGCCGAGCGCGCCCGGACTACATGGCGTACGAATACAGTCATGTGGAGAAGCTCCGTCCCCGTACCTTTCGCTTCATAACAAAAAAAAAAAAAAATTCCGCGAGTATAGTCAGCTAATTACTTTTTTAAGCAATGACGTAACTGCAAAGTAAAAAAAGAAAATGTCAGCCCTTCCACTCTGTGAAGGACGAGCAGCGAAGCTGTAGTGTTTTTTACCTCAAACGACGAATCTATGCATATATAGGTATTATTATTATTATTATTATTATTATTATTATTATTGAAGGACACAAACAAAGAATACATATTTTGACGGCGGAATTATTTTTTTTATGAAATAGTCAGTTGTGCAAGTATACCGCCGCATGGCAGATGGGAATTTCACAACGTTTACAACTTCACTGTGAACTACGTAATCATGAAAAGTTTATGGAACTAGGCGTAATGTCAGAATCGTCTTAGCGGCTAATCGTCATACAATTTGTTTCTGGACAATTTCGCTAAAAGAAGAGTTACAACCGTTTTCTGTGACCATACTACCTCCTTAGACGGCCACCTATTGACAGCACGCGGGAATTCTGTAATGTTTACAACTTCATTGTGAACTAATAATGACAAGTAAATGAAACGGCGGCGTAATAATAGAGTCGTCTTAGCGGCCAATTTCCGCATAATTTTTGACAAGATTACATTGAGAGCTACAAAGCATTCGCGAGAAACTAGAGACGAAAACGGGCGGATGGCGCCTTTCGCGGACGCCGAAGGGGAAGTGTTCGAGTTTTGTGTCGACCTCGCTACGTTCTGGTCCGGAACAACGTTTCCTGTTTAAGGCCCTAGCACTATTCAAGCGCCGACAAGACATTGATGTGGCGGAAGACTTCTGTGCTATGAGTGCGGGCCGGCCAACTCGCACAGCTAGGTTCGCTTACATTGAACCGTATTCCAGATTCATGAGATTCACGCATGGATTTGCCTTTCACGACCCAAGAGCTTGACGCGGCGCTCGCCCTATGTAATCGGTCGTCGTCGCCTGGTCCGGATGACAAATCTTACCGCATGCTATGTCACCTTGGTGAACGCGCACGAAGTGCGCTCCTTGATATCTGTAACGAGTCCTGGCAGGAGGGCAAAGTTCCTCAAGATTGGAAGATCAGCCGCCTGGTACCGCTTCTTAAGCCTGGCAAGTCTCCCTTAGAGATTACTTCATACCGACCAATTGCGCTGGCAAGTTGCGTTGGGAAGGTAATGATCCTCGCCAGACTTGAGTGGTACCTTGAACATTACGAAATCTACCCGGACGCCATGGCTGGTTTTCGACTTCACCGATGTTCTATCGACAACGTTATCAATCTGGTAACTTATGTTCAACACCAAAAGCCGTGTAAGTGATTATCTGTCGCAGTGTTCTTAGATATAAAGGGAGCCTACGACAACGTTCTTCATGGCGGCATACTTGAAGCATTGGAATCGGTAGGCCTAGGCGGTCCATTATATCGTTGGACTCGCAGTTATTAACACAGGCGGTCTCTATTTCTTAACACTGAAGCTGGCCCAACCTCGCAATATTATACGCACAATGGAGTTCCACAAGGCGGTGTCTTGAGTCCCATGCTTTTCAGCCTTGCACTCATTTGTCTCGTGGAATGACTTGCGAACGCAGTTAAAATATCAATGTATGCCGATGATATCTGCGTCTGGGCATCTGGTGTGACACGGCTGCAATTACGCGCCCGGCTTCAAAAAGCTGCCACGTCAACATCGACGTACTTAAATGAACAAGGCCTCAAGATCTCGCCAGAAAAATGCGCATTGGTCGCGTTTAGCCGAAAGCCAATGAGATCATACGATGTTTCTATCGACGGTCAAAGCATACCTTATGTCAGGACGCACCGATTCTTAGGCGTAATCATTGATCGTGACCTCTGCTGGAGTCCTCATGTGGCCTACCTAAAGAAGCGCCTGACGGATATCTCTAATGTGTTTAAGTTTCTTGGAGGAAATGTCTGGGGTACTTCAGTACATGCAATGATGCAACTGTACAGGACGCTCTTTCTTGGGTATTTGCGATACAGCTTTCCTGTGCTGCCCAATACCTGCAGAAGTAATATCCGCACACTCGAAAGCGTCCAGGCCCACCCACTTATAGTGTGTCTTGGTTTGCTGCGGTGTTCGTCAACGGCTGAAACAATTGCCATTGCACACGATTTCCCAGCCAAGACCCATATAGTCATGGAAGCGTTCAGAGCACACGTAAGACATCTTGCTCGAGCCCCTGCCCATCATCTAGCCTCACTGCCAGAGGATTGACCACGTGCTTCCTTTTGTGAAACAGTCCTGCCTTATCATGCATACCTTCCATCCGGTTATACAGCTCCAGCGAAATCTCCGTTTCCACCATGGTGCTTGGCTCAAGCAAAGGTTCGACTAATGGTACCAGGAATACGAACAAAAGCCCAACTCTCGTCTCCAGCACTCAAGCAGCTTTCACTTCTCTTGCTGTACGAGACGTACAACGAGCATCATCATATATATGCTGACGCTTCAACCACGGTGAATGGGTCTGCAGGATTGGTGATCTTTCCGGCAAAACCTTCCACCATAACGATTCGACTATCTCACCAGACTACATCGCCTGCCGCGGAGCTTGCTGCAATTTGTTGTGCACTTCGTGTAATTTCCGAAGAACTACCCAAGAAATGGAGCGTGTTCACTGACTCCAAGGCTGCTCTTAATTGTTTGGTTTCTGCCTTATGGCGAGGACTCCACGAACAACTAGTTCTAGAAATCAGACTGCTGCTTCGCCACCTCGTCGAGCAAGGGCACGACATCACATTGCAGTGGATTCCAAGCCACTGTGGCATAATGGGCAATGAACATGTCGACGCAGCAGCACGATCTGCACATGAGGAGGGTTTGTAAGACTCCATTCCATCCTCAAGAGCAGACGCTGCAACGAAAATTCGTGTGCTTGCAAATGAAGCCATCAAAACTTTATGGAACACACCAAGCTAAAAGCATACACGTCTACACCGACTGGACCCATCCCTTCGACTTCGAACTCCATCTGGACTCTCTCGACTCGGAACAGCAGTACTTTGCTGACTGTGGCTTGGTGTCGCCTACACAAGATCCTTCGCCTTCCGAGTCGGTATGGACGACAACGCGGCTTGCAGATACTGCGGCGACGAGGAGACTGTTGAACACCTGCTTTACCACTGTCCTCAATACAGCGCGCACCGGCTGTCATTAGCGACCGCGTTGGCCCGCCTTGACAACAGGTCACTTTCAGAACAGTCAGTTTTGGAATGCCGACGTGAACTGTAGTCGCAGCAAAAGTCGGTCAAGGCTTTGTTGACTTTTCTACGTGACAGTGGCCTATTAGAAAGACTATAATGACCCCATTTCGTCCCTTTTCATATTTTTTTCTCACGCTTTTATTTTTGTCACGCTCTTCTTTCAATCTTTACCTCCCCTTTCCCTTCCCCTAGTGCAGGGTAGCAAACCGGAGGTATTAAGTCTGGTTAACCTCTCTGCCTTTCTCTTATTTGCATCTCTCTCTCTCTCTCTCTTCTTTTTTTTTGTCGACACACGGACACAATCCTGGGGGAAGTAGTCGTAAGAAGCTTCGCTGTAAAAATACTTGAAGCTGCCCGAAAGCGAACAATATTTAGTTGGTTGCCTTACCGGTGCGCACACCTGATTAATTTGGGTATTGCATACCTATTTAGCCAATACACCCGGTGTTCGAACTTATATGAATTGCGTATATAAATATATGAACTTTTTGCGGCACACCTTATGTATACATGCGCTTTTCAGTTATTCCTTCCTCGGATGTCACTACAGGGAAACCACCTTCCCGCAAAAATTATTTCTACAAGTAACTGCTATTTCTGTGACGTCTTAGCCAAAAATCCTTAGAAGAAGGTAACTTTATTTACTGATACATCACATAGTGTTCTGTTTAATAGTTATTCTTGAGGCACTCAATGACAGAGAGAAAGAAAGGAAGAAAGAAAGAAAGGCAGGGAGGCTTCGTAGAAGTCGTACAGCTTACTACCCTACAAGTGCAGAGGCTTAGTGAAGTAGACAATGAAGACGGGAGTTCAGGTCAATCGCGTGCTCACAGTTCGTACCTAAGTACCCAGTATATATATCAGCTCTTTTCCTGATTAGTTTGTTACTTTTCTTCTTGTAATCCTTGCTCTCTATCTCTAGCACTTTGAAAAATGCCAATAATAAATAAATAAATAAATAAATAAATAAATAAATAAATAAATAAATAAATAAACATCTCCATGAATTCTTTAAGCTTATGTTGCACTGTAGACCGGACGAACAGACATTTTTCATACAGTGCAGCGGCGAACGCCACCATGATGGTTAAATGCATTCCCGAAATATGCTCCTTTGCAAGAACAGATCGTCCACTTTGCAGATTGCATTAGTTCATTAATTTTTTCTGCGTCACTAATTTGCAAAGAGAAATGTAACCATAGACCGAAGAATTCATTATGAGATTTAGAAACATTAAATAAAAACAAACCGGCAAATACAGCAGCGATTATCAACAACGAGGCACAAAATGATAGTTAACGTTTTATTATATGTTCTGCGCATTACTCTCATGTAATAGCGGAGTGGTGGTGAGGATGTGGCGTCAGTCCTGACTGTTGAAATTAGTCCTATAGAAATAAAATAATTTCAGAGTCACTTCACGTAATTTGCGGTCCCACGAAATGCGATCATGATGCAACGATGGGTGCAGTAGCTGGGAAGTGTTGACAATGACTTCTTTAATAATAATAATAATAATAATAATAATAATAATAATAATAATAATAATAATAAAAGAATGTAAAATAAGGGTAAGTGTTTACTCCGAGCCTGCTCCCCTAAAAAAAAAATAAAAGTGGGACTCACACTTAGGCCTGTCAATGAAACAGCAAGAAATAAAGAGAAACAATGCTGGTAGGGCACTCGGTACTATTACACGCAGAGGTCTTGTTTGAGAGGGCTCAAAAATACTCACGAGGGCAAGATCTTTTTCTACGCTTGTGGAACAATACTCGCAAAGCAGTAGAAACTGCAAATGGCACACCGCAAATGCTGCAGGGCTCGTTATGCAGCAACTGCTATATAGATGAGCACGCCATCGCGCCACGTACACATCAAACCTGTGCTCGTCGCGAGAAACGATGCAGGCGTATGTAACAGCTGGTTTCTGACTGAAATCCGGAAAGAGGAAAAGCTCGGTATCCCCATCATATATCAAGCTACCGATCCTGCTCAGATCAGCGCTGACGTGAAGGTAAGGCCTTGTGACTACAGTTTGCAGAATCGAAATATCATGTGTGAAAGCGGAGCGAGGTCCTTTAGTGGGCGCACCTTGCAAGTGGTGCAGATTGTGGTATGTGGAAACTGCCATGTAGCTCGGCGCGCCATCATGCACTATACAGAGCAGACCTGCGTTTATAGAAAAATATTGCGACAAACGATGCATCTACATATAAAGGCTGCTTTCTGAATCCATTTCCCAATGTATCCATTTCATAATTTCTGAATCCATAAGCACTGAAATAAGAGTTCTGCGGTTGCAAAAGAAAATGGTCCGCAATATCGCCAATATTCCGTACTTCGCTTCTAAGCAAAATTCTTTGAAAACATATAATATAATCAATGTAAACCACTTGTACAAGTTTGGTACTTTGTTTATTCGTTTCTGCATCAAATGCACTGAAAAGCATTTTAATATCTCTCCGATCTCTAACACCTAAGGATGCTGATGCGCGTACACGCAGCACAGAACAATGGTTGGTGCCGCTATTCCGAACTAATTATAAATTTCAGGCTGTACACTTCTAAATTCTAAATGAAGGTACACTAAATGAAGGTACCATTCTAAATGAACGTACACATATACACACCTGACTTTTCCCGAAAACAGTTGTGGCGATGCTTTGTCAATCTGTAATTTGCTACACATTTGTTTTTATATGCTGGTATTTGTATTTATTTCGGTGTTGCCATTGTTGTATGTCTGATTTCATCTTTATCATTGTTTCTCGTTATGTGCATAGGTACAAATTGTTAATTTTTGCATCTATAGTCCTTGTATAACGTTCTGAATTCTGCTTATCTTTTGTATAAAGTACGTTGCAATGGCTCTTCCTTGTTATTTTATGAGCGCTGTAATTATTATGTTCTTGAACCCTGCCACGGGAAGGTTTCCGGGCCCATGTCAGGCTGCCTAGAGCAGCTTTTAGCCCGGAAGACCTTCCAGTTTCTCTGAAGAAAATAAACATTATTATTATATTTATTTAAAAAAAGATTTGGCTCCAATCCACGCTGCGAAGGTGGTTCGCAAGCGAAGCTGCGGCATCACCTGATCCGATAGACCAATAAGACGTAGCTTGGTACGATTGAGCAATGTACTGCATAAAATGATTGACCGCAAGACAACTGAATGCGCTGTACCTAACTAAAAGGTACATTGTAAAAGGCGTAGTAACCGTACGTGGCTTGCTTTGTGCAGGAACCGCAGCGTCCCACTTAGCCTGAGCACGACGCCGTTGTACATATTGACGTTGCTGTTCCCTTCGCCGCTAATCGTGTTCACGCTGCTCTTCGGGAGTCCTAACTATGCGTGGTCTTCCCATAGCGTTGTCACAACACAAACGAAATCATTTGCTAGGCTGGTTCTTCTTTTCCATATGGATGTTGTTAGGATTGGGGGCTCAATCCCATCGCTCGTGGTCCGTTGTCAAGGTTGGAGTCCGGCATGAATTAGAAGGTAGCTCGCCCATGCCGTCGTCCAACTTATCCACGCTGAGGACGTTGATGAAGGGAAGGACTGCTTCTCATCGAGAAGGACGAATATGGGTTTATTTACAGTCTTTACATGCAGTTCAAAGTCTAGCATGACTGCGAGAGATAGTACGTCAGTCTAACACGACTTCTTGAGAGAGTGTCTCAGTCTCACACGACTGCGTAAGGAAGTCTCAGGTTAACATGACTGCGTAAGAAAAGTGTCTCGAGCATCCACAGAACAGCCGTTTATAAACACTCGTTCCTCCCCCGCTTCCAAGGGGGCGGAAACGTTCGTCCAGTTATCGTAAACACGGTTTGCGGTTTGCACACACACACACACACACACACACACACACACACACACACACACGCACACGCACACGCACACGCACACACACACGCACACACACACACACACACACACACACACACACACACACACACACACACACACACACAGGTTCTCGGTCCGAAACCGATATCACACGAATTTCGTAGAACTCGGAGTGGACCCTCGCAGTGCGCCCGGGTAGGCATTGTCTTGCGTCTTGGTCGACGCGCGGGAAGAGGTCTCCGACGACGTTCCCGCGGCAACTTCCCTATTTATAGCAGATCAGGTCCGCGTTGGTGGGTTCGGTAACAATAGTTGGCCCGCCGAACTCATTCAGTCACAACCGCGACGAGGCTAGAGCGTAACGGTGGCGGTTACAGCACAAAGCCTGCTTCGTCAAACGCATCCTAGCTGAAGTGACGGGGAGTGGAGGACGCGCGTATTGTTCTCGACACAAAATCGACTTAGTCACGCCGCGGCTAGACGTTGGCGGCGGCGCTCCAGGAAAAGATGACGCCCGCGGTCGCAACTGGTTGGCAAAACTTGCACTGCAGCTGGCCGTTCTTAGCAATGTGTAGTGACACCGCTCCCTACTTCGTATGCCGCAGTTGCCGCTCCCCGGCGAACTGCAGCTTATGCAACTGCAGTCTTCACCGGGAGAGGCGTGTGGCAAACGCTACGTGCTTCGCATTGTTCGAACGCGCCTTATCCTATATTATGTGGTATTGACACTTGTTTTGTGCTTTTCTTTATTGAAACGAATACTGGGGTCTATCTTGCATGTGTAATTCCAATGGAGATAGGAACTGTTCGCTTCTATTTCTGGAATGGTTTTCTTGTCGACTGTCTGTCGACGGAGACGAAGAAATTCCGGGATCCGAGCCATGTGTAGCTTCGCTGTAAAAAAACACGGCATCCACATCACATATAGAGCTATAGGGATCCTGCCCAGATCAGCGCTGGTGAGAAGGCAAATCCGTTTCACTACAGCTCGCATAATCGCTGTAGGCTGTCGAAAAGTAGCTGACGATACCATGCCTTAAATAATTTTATATCCGCGGCACTATAACCCCCGACATTCGAAAGCAGCCTCTGATAGCAGTGATGTCTGAAATGTTATGCGCTCTATCAGAAGACTATGCCGAATAACACGCCGCTGTTCTCGCTAACCAAAAATGTCCGCTCATACTAACGACGCCGGTGTATGGCTTCAGCAATGAGATTCTGTTAAAGTAATATTAAGCGAAATTCACAGAATGCGTGTCATTTTGAGTTACCTGTAGTACCAGTGCCCGAAAGCGATAAAAGCTTTATGCAAAATATCATCGCTGTGCCTCCGTCAAAGGAGTGTTCAGAGAATTGTTAAAGATTAGTTTATTGCATAGTAGCATCAAGCGCTGATATTGACACGTGTACTTATATTTATCGGGCGACCACGTTTCGCCGCCTAACAAATCTTATCGCACAGCGCGGGTCGCGCCTGTATGCATCCGAAGTTTCTGGAAAGTTATCGATGCTTCTATCCGCTGTCTGTTGTCGCCGAACCTTGTGTTATCTGATATCATCGCGTGACGCGAATGGTGTAGAACTTTGTGGAAGGCACGCGGGTCCCAACGATTAGTCTGGAACATTCGACGAATACTGTATAAAAGCCGACGCGCTGGACCCGCTGATCAGATTTCCGACGATCGCCGACCGTGTTCGCCGCTATCGTTGTGCTATAAGTGTAGCCTGTTTTTGTGGGCACAGGTTCGCCCAATAAAAGTTAGTTTTGTCCTTCACAGTATTGCTACTGTGTTCTTCAACGTCACCACCACGTGACAATATGAAGGCTTAACATTGTTGGCTCAGCTCAAGCAAAGCACGGAAATGGTTACGTTCTTTATCAACTATACACTGTAAAAAATCGTCCGTTGTTTTTACGGGAATTCGACCGTCAGTTTTGGCTGCCAACTTGTTCCCGTAAAAATTACGGATCTGTTATTCTTAATCACGGGCCTTGCTTGTGAAATTCAGACCTTTCCGGTAAAAATAACGTAGACCTGTAATTTTTTTACGGGTACCGTCAGTAAAATTTACAGTTCCTCCTGAAAATCGCTCGTCAGTTGTTTTACTTTGCTATTAAATACCACCGTTACGGCATCAATTCTGCCGTCGAAAATGAAACTAGACACTGCACAACTCCATCTTTAATTTCAATATTGAACATACTGTCCCTTAAAAACAATATATTCGCGTACTGTACTTCTAATCGCTTGTTTTACGCGGTCTGACTGTTCCAAATCTGAATGTTCTAGTCAGGGTAGTCGGGATGCGGAACTCTCCCTTTCCTGCAACAAAATATATCGCACTTACTGACTGAAGCTGAAATAGGCTGCAACACAACTAAGCACCAATGCAGTGCAAGTACCGCATCAGAGAAAATATGCAATATACTGAGACAGCTGCCAGTAATTTGCAGGTAATTAGGGGCACCATATTCCTGGCCACTATTTTGTAGCAATGCCTTATTCTTTGCAATTTTTATAATCCACCACAAACGGCTGTCTGATCCTATTGATAATGAGGGCACATCGTCGCTCTGACCACTGGCCAAGCCCGAAAAAGTACAGAATCGGAAAAGGCATCGCTACAAAATATCAGCGCTGTTAACGGAACAAATAGAAATAAAGTAAGCGAGCAGCTTAACTTATTGTAATGGCCAGCTCACTTTTTGAAACATCACTGATACAGAATCAAAACTTTACACTGGAAAACATCCAGTGATGTTTTATAATGAACACCAAATATTTCAAAACACTTTATTGCACTTTACGTAGCTTTAAAATAATTTCTTGTGTAGATGGCTTGGTGAAAGGGAACCATTTCTGTAGTTCGCATTGCAAGGTTCTGGGCTGCTTGGCAGCCGGAAAAGTATCCCTGCGTGTGGTCAACTAGTTCATGCTGTGGGGCAAAGTAAAAAGAATGACTCAATGGGCTTCCAAATGCTATAAAGAGGTGCTTACATAGAATGTGAGTGCTCTTGAAAAGAGTGGTTTGCATATTATGAAAGGTAGAATGACTTATAACATATTTTCAAAGTTAGCACAAAACAGAGAAGGCAGGTATATGGGGCAGACTTACCTAGATGTTCCATTTACACTCAGTAATGCGCTGCACCAAGGCAAGAACTTTCTTGCAGATCGCCACATTTCCTTTTTTGCCCTTCCTTCCACGCTCTGCGTTTATGCCAAAAAATGTCCTAAATGCCCCCCCCCCCCAAATAAAGAGAAGGCAGGTATAATTGCAATACAGCCTATATATACTGGCATTAAAGAAATGATTCGGATAATCTATAATTTTTTTAATGCCACAGCTCACGCTGATTTCAAACATGACATACAAATAATACGATTTTTTTTGTTTTAAAGAACACCAGCCTACGAAAGGATTCAAAGTTGGACAAGTTGTTTCATGAGCAAGTTGAATAGGAAACAGCGCAAAAAAAAAAATCTAGTAACCGACAAAGCCTGCTGTGTACTTCTCGTCTTGTCCCCGATTTTCGTGCACCGTTTCTCCACCTAACACCCAGGAAATGTGACTTTTGACTTTTACCGTACAGGTGCATCTGGTGTAAGGTGCACGTGGGAGGTCTGACTGACTTTCATCGTAGAAAAAAGCCACAGATGGGTTTTGCTTTTAGATTCAACAAATCTCTAAAGTGCTTTTATTCTTTACTGTGAACACATTTTACCTAAGGATATTTTAGACCTGCTTCTTACTTTGGGGAATTGCAAACTGAATATAAATCTCCCTGCTATATAGATATGGGAGCAGCTTGACCTTCCGATGAATTCCAATAATTGATGGTAGCTCGCAGCAGGAACCGGAATGCATTGCTTTTGTGCAATTTGAAACTTAGGCCTCAACATTTTTCAGCTTTACAGACGTGTACTGTGAAGCTGAAAAAAGTGGACTAAGCTTCAAATCGTCCAGTGTTATTTTCGATTACACAGAAGCAATGTCTGCTGGTTCCTGCTGCCAACTACCGTCAATTTCTTGTATCAAGCTAGGACACTGAATTTACAATATCCACAGCACTGTTAAAGGTGCTTGTATACAGTTTCTTTCTCTTAAGGCCAGTATAATATATGCCATTAATCCGCATGATGCAAAACAAATACAAGCATAAACAGAAAATAAAATATACCTTTGCATGAATTCAAGTGTGCATGACGCCTTCTCTGCATAACAAATGTGGAAGCAGAAGTAAGCTGTAAACAGCATGCAGAATGCTTGCTTGAAAGTCATTGCTGCTGCCACAACATGGCCATCAACAAGCAATAGGTACTCTTCAGGCATCCAGATGTCATCACCTAAGCAAAATGAAAAGAGTATTGTCACTTTTACATGATAGGGCTGACTGCTGCACCAACTGCTCTGTACCAGTCGTATGCAAAATATATGCATTCCGAAAGTTACGTTCTAGGGCACTTTCTGATTTTCACTGAGTGTTGTGTGCCACTTGTTCCTAAACCAGCAGGTCTCTAGCTTTCTTTCAACCACAAAATAGTGTTGCAGGAAAGAAACTATAAATGGCTTTTGAAAACTATTTTGGGCAAAGTTACGAAAAGCATTTAAATAAATAGAAGTGAAACTATAGGCATCCTCGAACAAAAAGAGCGTGTACCATGTGCATACCCATTCAAAGACATAAATTTGCGACAAACTTAAGTCAATATTTTAAACCATTCCTGTATATCTGTGCTTTTAAACTTGACTATGACTCATTTGCATATAGCTAGCGGCTTACAACCTATTGCTATACAGTTACTTGTGAAGACTGCTGGCACATAAAAAATGCAGATACTGGCTCTCTGGCAGCATACTGAATAACAGAAAGCAACCAGAAAACGAACTGAATATTAAGGATATGTCCATGTAGTTGGCAGACTGCGTAACCCATTGAACTGCTATATAAAATATATGGAACAACTTTAAAGCTGCAATTCTGGAAAAAATTTTTTGAATATTGCAAAAGCAACAGGCTCAGTGATCAAATGTATGCTCTTTCACTTGTTTTCAGTCAAATTAACTATATAGCATGCTCATACTTCCCTAAATGGTGCGCACGAAGATCACAGTTTAAAGGGAATAATAGCACATATTGGGTGCCTTTTGTTGCTGAACTGTCCTGAGAAAACTGAGTACTACATGTTAATTTTCGCTGTTGAGTAGTAAGCTCTGTCGTTAACATAATGAAATACTAACATACTGGCAGCATAGGATATTCACAGGAAGTCATTAGTTATATTTTTAATCACAGGTTTCATGGCTTATGTGGAAACTACAGAAATGGTGCCAGTGAATGTTTATTGCAAGTCAATGTTTGTAAAATTCAAGAGAGAGAGCATGCGGTTTAAAACACTTGCCCTGAAATATCGGCTTCAAGTATACCAACATTCCATATTGGTTTGTAAACCCTTGCATATGGAGGTCTCAGTTGCAGAACCATATGGAATGCTTAAGTACTTGGCACCAATATCTCCAGCCAAATATTTCGAACTAGGTGCTTGCGTTAGGTATTTCCAAAAATGCGCCAGCCTAAAACAATAACTAGCCCCAATTCTCCGATCACTATACTTGGTGTAAAACAGAGAAACAAAGTTTACTTAAATAAACATATTTTAGTTTATTACACCGTCTTAACGTTCATTTCGCATTATATTGACTTCTTTTCTCAATAAAGACTGTAAACACCAAATTTTAATGGTCTGCCGTTCTGTAAATAAAAGAGGCCTGTACAACGATGCAATCATCACTACTGCCTGCTTTCTGTAGCATGGCAGTGTAACATAGGACAGCCCATAACTGCAAGTGCCTCATGTAATTCCTTAGGGTAAATCATCAAAACACTCTGGGCTATACGGCTGCTACATTAAAACTTCTTTAAGTACTTATCCAATAAAAATTGAAGCTTTTTGGCACCATTTATGGCCAACGAAATGCCAAATATACTTTGAATGCACGTACCTGCTGCGATTATGCAGAGAGAAAGCGGTGTGTCCTCAAATCAAATCAACCGGTTTTACAATGAGACATGGCTGCAAATGCGTCGCACACAGTCCGTGGCATGCGAACACACCAAAGAGAGAACATCCAGAGTTCCTGCGGTGACGGGCGGAGAAGAGAAACATAGTTGAGGAATCCGCGACGTGAACCACCTCGACTTCCCCAACGGCGCTGCCACCCCCGCTGCCGCCGCCGCGCAGCGATCTGCGAACAAGGCCACAACGCTCACAACAAACAAAGACGGCAGCGGGCGCACGAAAGCATGCAAAAGTGACGAAGAGCACTGCATCACGTGTAGTGCTCAGACTGGATAGCGAACAATTCGCAACAGCACTAACACGTGTGCACGTCAATGAATGTGCCAAACCCGTTTAAATCAAAAGCGGGAGAAAGCAAACATGGCGAAGCTGAAGAGTGGCGCGGAAGCGTTCCGCAGGCGACACCGCGGACTTGGCAAGCTCAACCGATCGCATACGCTTCGCAGAACACCATTGACCCGTGCATAATGACTCGACCTACCTGCACTTACAAGGCGACCAACCGTTCTTCTTTGTGTGCATATGTACGATTTCCACTTGGCTCCAAAGCCACGGCGCCGGGACGGCCGAAGTTGCTATAGCGTGCGTCTAGCCTTCTACAGCGCGCGCTAATGCCTTAGCGCATGCGCGTTTCGCGCGCCGCGAACGGCCGGCGCGCCAATGAGCATCCGCGCAGCTCGTCCTTCTTCTCTCTAAACTCCTCTCTCTTCGTCCCTCTCCGGGCTCTCGAAGCATTTTAACGGCGATGGCGCTGCTTTCTAATTTACGGTATAGATTTGGCATATTTTACGGCATATCGGCCGCAAAAAAAAAACGCCATTTTTTACAGTGTTGTTTAGCAGCTAGAGAAGTGATTGACTACACGCGCCGATTTTAGATCACTATTAAAATACACAATGTTGTTGGATACTCGCAGATTTGTCTATTAAGTTCCTATTGGACATTACTGCCTGTTTATTTCTTATGTCGGTAAAATTTTTCCGAATCTCAATGCAGACAGTTGCAGTAGAGATTTTGGAACGAGCGTTCTCTGCCGCATCCAGTCGCAGACGCAGCTTCGCTGTAAAAAAGGCGTCTGTTCTGTCTCTTCCAGTGGCATAATTTCTCATGCAGTGTGCAACAAGCCTATGAACATATAAAAAAACGCGATACTCAAATATTTGGCGCATTTTTTCGTTTTTCTTATGTTAATCAGTATTTGTTTAGTACAGTTTTCATCATTCATAGCGCCTTAGATTCTATTGCATGAGTGAAAAGAGAGAGGCAAAAGGCGCGTGCTTCCAACCTCTCCATCTGATCCCTCCGCTAAATCTACCCCTTGTTATGATTTCGGTGTGTAGCTAGAGTGACAGAGCGCCCGTAATCTACAGCTAATCTACCTGACCAAGGTGACTGGCTCGTGCAGTGGTGTGTCATGTATCTTTCTTATCTTGTGCTCATGTCTATGGTTCTCAACGAAAGTTATGTTTGCACTTTGCATCGGCCTTAATGGCTACAGTTCGGAAGTTGAAAGTTCGAACGAGACTGTTAAATGTTTCACCCAGTGCTTCAAGCCTGACATCGACAGCTTGCGCAAATCAGGAGACTGGCGCTGTTAATCTTCCTCTTTGTTTTATCTTCTTAACATTCTGTTGCTCAGCAATTTTTAGTATAGCGGTTCCACGAGTAGACCATAGCTGTGCTTCCATACTCGCCGGAGATAGCTAACAGACTGCTAAGCGGATAGCGGTCACGTTAAGTCTTGTTCAAGTTCTGACAAACTGGCATAATAAAGACACAGCTTCGCGAAGCGAGCACGTAAGCGAAAAAGCCATGCAGGCCACTTCGCTGTTCGGACAAGATGGTATCAGGGCAGGAGGCTTGAAACCTCGACGTGAAGGTCGTCTACTCCAAGGAAAACGTAGTCACGCTTCCCTACGAGCTTAAGAGGAAGCTTTAGCTCCGGTGCTCCTATCTAAATAGATGTAAAAGGAGAATTCGTGTTTCACGGCAAAAAATGCATCAAATTTGACGAAGTTTGTTGTATATAAAAGAAAAACTTAAAATCTACTGAGTGTTGCTTTGGAATTTTTGATTTACACCGTCAATCTTTTATTAAAAATTGGTAAAAATTGAACATATTGAGAAAACATTAAAAATTGGTAAAAATTGAATATATTGAGAAAACGAGAATATCAAGTTTACAGCTCCATTACTCAGCAACGGAACATGATTATACAATTATGCGAATTGCATATAATAGTACATCTAAAGGGGACAAAATTGATGTTACACATGAATCTCAAGAAAATTAGTAACATGGAAATGGAGCTTTTGCAGAACCCTTGTAAACAACGTAACAAATTCACGTAAGATGTAAAAGCACATATCGAATTTGTCCGCCTTCAATTATCTAATGGATGCCGTTCACGGAACCGCGATATCTGTTAATGCAGAGCTATGAATTCGTAAACTTCGTGCTTCTATATTTTTCAAACTTTCCAGTTAAAAAAAAAAAACCTCGGACCCTAAATCGAAATTGCGCTTACAAAAGTCACTAGAATTTAACTTTCTCTCTCAAATGCAACAAATTTCACTAAAAGCGGACTTGGGGTTATTTCAGAAATACGTTTTTGCGTTTTACATGTTTAACATGTATTTGAATGGGCCGCATCGGAGTTGGGCCCTAGCTAAAGCTTCCTCCTAATGGAAGCTACGTTGTGTCCATCTTAGGTTCGCCTACGCAAAGCGGTAATGCACAGTTATATTGTAAGGTTTTAGCATTTTGTTGTCAACGCGAGCTAGCGTCACGTCGCGAAGGCGTCCTTATATTGTTGCAGATGCGTTACGTAATTTGTGCTCAAAACTGTGTTCTCTTAGCTCTTAACGTAGGCTGGCTAGAACTGGAACACAGCGTATATATTGTGCAGCGTAAAACATTATGAAATTGCAACCCCCTCACTTTCAGTGAATGCATGTTGTACAACGTGGACTGTTAACACTGGCGCTCTTTTTCACCTTTTACAATTTTACTATTTTATGGTCTTTTATTCTCTTTACTCTTTTTTCTACGATTATGTGAGAAGTTTACCTTTCTTTCACAAATACCTCTTTGTACCCGAACGCCCAGCGACAGGACATTTAACTATGCGTGAACATACAGGGTTTTCTGAGAAAGTTAGGCAGAGTTTCATTAGCATGAACTTTAAACTTCCTTCGCATCAAGTAGCATTTTACTAGATGCTGGAGGACCACTAAAAATAGCCGTCGCGAATGAGAGCGCCACGAAGCTCTGGCCCCGATGTACTGGCAGAGAAGTTGAGGGCAAAGAAAGGAAAAAAACAACAACAAAGGAAGTCAGGATACAAGATGGTCATTCTACATGGTGTCATTGTACATAATCTCCGGATAAATATCTCAAACAAAGAGTTGCGAATCGAATTTGGGCGCACGCCATAAAACAGATAGCTTTAATTAAAATAGAAATGTAGGTAACACAAATCAGTACCACACACCAAAGAGCATATAAATGTAACGTAAGAATGTGTTATACGAGAGGTAAGAAATGTAACGTAGGGACCCAAGTAATAAAAATAAGTATCACACAGCAAACGGTATACGAGGGAAAAAAAGGAATACGAATAGTACAAGCAAACACAAGAAAACGAAAAGTAAATGGTGCAGTAGTTATAGATGATACCAAAGGCAGACCATTTATAGTAATTGACAAAATTTTACGCAGTTCTTGAAAAATCAATTTCAATGTATATTTCTCTATATGAACGCGGTTTAACTCATCGATCAGGGGCCTCAAAGAAGTGCGACGTAATGCTAAAGCACTTCTCTCGCATTGACCGCAAAATCGCCGCTGAGTTTTTTAATGAGATAAGGTATTATGCAAATGTGTCCATTTAAAGATTAGAACACGCAGTTGCTCATACTAAGATGAAAGCTCTATTGGAGCGGTAAACAGGACTCTTAAATCACCTAAGGGTTTTTATTAATATCCTTCATTCGGATACATTTTTTATCTTCTCATTAATTCAAGAATTTTGAACTCAATTTTTACGTCGCTCACCTGCCAGTGTGAGACGAAGGGAAGATGAGGTAAACGAAAAACTCTCTCAGCCGTTTGTTGTGAACCGGATCCATTACGAAAGAAGTTCATCCGAAGCGACCAGCGGCAAACGTATTCCTTTCTCTGTAGCCCATAGTCCGCCTATAAGTCTACCAGAAACGACAGTTCGCACCTCTGAGTGTGGCTCCACGAGATCTGACTCTTGTTATACCCATAAAAGTACACTCTCGTGCCTAACCCACTCAACAATTACCAATGCTGCACTCGCTGGGCTTCATTTTAGACCTTGCGTTACTCCATTCATCGCAGATAATTTTAGCTCCCAACTGGCGCACTCTATGTGGTGAAAATCTCCCCACCATGACGCATAGACGACGCCTGCGAACGCAGGGTTTTCCTAATTCTCGCGAGCAGAAATCGGAGGACTGGCCTGGATCCAATGACCGCGAACGTAAGTCGCATAAACAAGGTAATGATAACAACGACGCTAATAAGTCTAAAGGAGAAGACAGAGATGATCGTTACATATATATATATATATATATATATATATATATATATATATATATATATATATATATATATATATATATATATATATATATATATATATATATATATAAACTTGTCGAGATACGCAAAAGTACAAAGACCCGCAGACGCACGTGCGTCAGTTGCAAGGGTTGTCGACAGGAAACTTGGTGTACTGAAACTGACATTGGGAGACAGGAAACATAAACATTCCTGTAACTTCCTGCCGCCCGCTTTGTAGCGTTCTGTAGACGAGGATCTATGCAGCTTGCTGCAGCATATGGTTCAGAGTATGTGGTTACGATTTCCGCTCGCGAGTTAAACAAGACGAGAGCGCGGCGCTAGGTCACAATTTTTTAATCTGTACAATCATTGACAGGTGAGGGCTGAATTTGCGATTACCTTTCCGTTGTTACAACGGGCAGTGGAAGCGAAAGTCAAACAAGAAAATAACTAACTCCCTGCCAGTGCGAGCCAACCCTACAACTTATACGCAAATACATGCGTTGCTCTACTAGTTAAGCTAAAGCAGTGACGGTCCCTCCGTCCACTTTCTAGGCTATATAGATATCAGTACTTATTCGTAACGTAGCCTTGGGGGTGTTAGCCAGTGCCACCCTCAGCATTGGTGGTGGATATGGACGATTCATTAAACCACATGCATAATTTAGTACATGAACTTATAGGAACGGGAAACTTGCCAATAAACACTCGTATGATACCTCAAAGCAGCAAGGTTGGTGGAATCGAGACACTCGCTGTAGAAAAAAACCAGACGAATCCGGTGAACAGTGGACTTCAACCTTCAGAAGCAACCATGTAAAACCAACGTACGATGTGTACATGTTTATTCGCTGTTTTGTTTGCTTGGTGTCAGCGTCGGCTGCAAGCTTTATGTGATTGTTACGTGGCGAAAAGACGTGCACTCTTGGTTTGATTTCATTGCTCCTAATACCCGTTCCTCTGTATAGGTCTACGAGCAGGCCACCCTTTCTTCTAATATGAGCTTTCTGTTCATATTTGAGATATCTTAACATTCAATTAAGTAGCCAATATTTAATTATTAGGAAACAGAATCAACCACCGCATCATATCGAAGCTTCAGGGTAGGAGAAATTGTTCGTCTAAAGCAGAGTTCTTCGGATTTTTCCAACATGGGCATTCTTCCGGTGCGTAATGGGAAACTGCTTTTTCCAATAGCGGTTGTAACTCTCTTTCGATTACTGCTTCCAGCAAACACCGCTCGGGTCCAGCCTATTCAAGGACGTATGAAATGCGCTTTATTCAGCCAGGAAGGTAGCAATATAGAGTTCAGCGAAAATTTTCGTAGATGTACGAAGAAAACCTTCAGTCCCCTGTTATGCGTAGTAGATGAAGTTATTACCCGCCTAGGTTTTTTTTTTATTGAAATGAATATTCGGGGAGGTTGGCGGCTTTGTGGTGGCACCGGCTACTCCTTGTCACTTGGCAAAAGAAACAAATTTGCGTAAAAAGGGAGAATAGCGACACAAAGTACGGCACTCAGTAGAACACTGGATGAATAAAAAATATACAGTCCAACAGTAGATGAGTCCCAAAGTTCTGTGCATTAGTTCAGTCCACGTACACATATATAAAGTCAGATATTTTGAACAGCCAAAACACACAACACATGTAACGCACTGCAAGTACAGGACAGAATTATACATATTGTGTAAAAGTTGCGATCACCAGATAAACCAATTATGAACCACGAACAGCGTCTATGTTACTCATTTAGCGTATTCGGATCATCTGATGCTTAATATTTTCCCAAAATGTAGGTGTCCTCTAAAAACTTTTTCACAGCAAGAAGCGCTCTTTTTTGAAGGCCCGCTGTTGGCCATGGACCAAGTATCTTTTTAGAGTGAATGGTCTTCTGTCTAATATCAACAAATTTGCTTGCAGTACCCTTCTTTGTGGATCGCATTTCGTGCACTCGAGGAGAAGATGATGCACATCTTTTTCTGGATGGCCACGAGAACACTGCAGACTAGTGACACGTTTTATCCTGTACAAGAAGTGTTTCGTAAATGCAGTACCAATACGCAGGCGGCGTACCAATGTTTCAAATTTTCTGTTGTCTCTAAGATTTTCCGGCATTGATAAGTTCATACATGGGTCTATAAAGTATAACTCCGAGTGTTTAGTTTGCTGATCAAACCACGTAGTTTTGCTGAGGCGACACGAAATCTGTCTCAGGAGCAGACGGACTTCACTACGCAATAGAGGAATATTGGTTGTATTGGCATTATCTTGCGCCCGATTCTCAGCTGCGTCCGCTGCAGTATTACCAGGAATATTGAAGTGCCCAGGTATCCACTGGAATGCAATTACGCGGTTCATTGCACTTGCTTTTGTAAGTTCTTTGAGTGACTCATACAATAGTAAAGTGTTCAAAGAATTTTGCTTATGGCTCTGTAGTAATGTGAGAGTGGCTTGCGAATCGCTAAAGATAACCCATTTTTGCGAATGTTTTTCTGGTGTTATGAAACGCAAAGCACACAGGATTGAAAGCAGTTCTGCCATGGTGGAAGATGTCTCTCGGGATAATTTATATGTTTGCTCTAGCGCTAAATCTGGAATGGCGAATGCTGAAGTCGAGGAATTTTTATGATACGAACCATCTGTATAAACGTGGATGTACTGGGGATATCAGGAGTAAATTTGGAAGAGTGCCAGTAGTTGTGCGGCTACTACGAACATGTCTCTCTTAGATATAATCTCGTCAACCGATTATTCTATTTAAGGGCTTGTTAAAATCCAGGGAGGGTAACAAACATCCACTTTGCATAATTCAAATCTTGGTAATAATGCTTTATGTTCTTGAACAATATCGCGAATTTCGCTTTTGTTTCTTTCGGTAAGCGCGAGGTTTCATAGATGCTTCTCGTGTTGGGTTAAGATGCGATAGATATGTCGGCATTTTTCAACCGTTCGTATGACTGGAAATGGTGGGTGACGAGTTTCAGCAATTACTGAAAAACTCGAGGTAGCCTGCGGAACCCCAAGACACACTCGCAGCCTTCTTGCCAGTAAACGTTGAAGACGTTCCTCAGAAGTTTGCGATAAACCATGGAGAATAGGTGCCGGGTAAGAAAATTTTGTTTTATGAGTGCGTTATGAACTTGTAGTAGTGAAGAGACTGATCCCCCCCACGTTGTTCCAGCGAGTCGGCAAAGTACGTTTATTACAGCATTGGTCTGCTTTTCAATTGCGCGGATGTGTGAAGGCCATGTTAGCTAGCGGTCGAGAATAACTCTAAATAATTTATCATCATCATCATCATCATCATCATCATCATCATCATCATCAGCCTGGTTACGCCCACTGCAGGGCAAAAGCCTCTCCCATACTTCAACTACCCCGGTCATGTACTAATTGTGGCCATGTTGTCCCTGCAAGCTTGATCTCATCCGCCCACCTAACTTTCTGTGTGTGTGTGTGTGTGAAGTGATTTTTGGAAAGGAAACGGAAGAGATGAGTGCAGCGCCGTAACTGTCTCTCACAGGAGGACACCTCAACAGCACTGCACGGGGAAGGGGGAATGGGAAGAAAAGGATGAAGGAGAGAAAGACTGGACGAACGTGGGAAGGGGGAAAAAAAGAATGTGAGTGCGGGGCGCACAGCCGCGCTCTCAAGTGCGTCGCATTGCAGTAGTCTAGCAGTGCTGAGAGAGCATGCTTCACGATGGACGAGTGGGCTGCAGGGAATAGCAGCGCGGTCGCCGTATCGTAAGTCAGTCCCAGTCGCCGATAGACTGTACACAAGTCCGTGCGCTCCGCATCGAAGGCAGGGCAGCGAAGTAGCAAGTGGTCGAGCGTCTCCGTATCGGCGCAGTTGCTGCACGCGGGGTCGCCAATTCCCTGCAGCCTGTGCGTTCTAGCAGCCGTCCTGTAGCAGCCGACGCGCAGGCGAAGCAGGAAAGAGCGGTCCGCCCGGGAGAAGCCCACGCGGGGGAGGAGCCGAAGTGACGCACCCGCGGCGACGCGCTGGTCCGGGTGCTGCGCACGGAGCGTTCGCAGAATGGTTGCTTTGGCCACGTCGAAGCCGCTGACCGAGGTAGCGAGGGGGAAGCGCAGGGAGTGAGCCTGCTTTGCGAGAGCGTCCGCGGCTTCGTTCCCTTGCAGGCCGATGTGCGCTGGAACCCATTGCAACGCCAAATCGCAGCCCTGGCTGACGAGATGGCGGAGCTTTGAGCCGACGCGCTGCACCAATGGAGGTCCAAGGTAATCCTTCTCCAGCATACACAGTGCCGCGCGCGAGTCCGAAAGGATCGCGGCAGAAACAACACTGCGCTGTTGAAGCAGGAGATCAGCTGCTAGGTCGATCGCAGCAAGCTCGGCCACCGTCGACGACCACACAGCACGAAGGCGGCACTGCCGTGTAGCGCAAATATCCGGCGCCGTGCACGCTGCAGCACCAGAACCATCACTCGCCACGGAGCCGTCGGTGTAAACGAGCAGCCGGCCCCCTAGGCGCTCGTGTAGCAGTGCGGCCGTTTCCTGCTGCATAGCACAAACAGCTGTTTGACGCTTGGACTTGACGCCTGGCACCGTGGTGTTTACATCGAGTAGCGCGGAGGCGTGCGGCGATACCGGCAGTGGTAGGAGTTGCGGCGTCGACGCGACGAGTGCGCTGAACTCGGTGGCACGCTGGCCCATGCCCGAGCCCTCGAGGGTGTGGAGGCGACAAACGAGGCGTTGTCCCTGTGGCGAACGTTGAAGGCGCTCGATGTGGTTCATCGCTTGCTTCCGTGCGCGAAGTGAGGGCGGCCAGTCTCCCGCTTCGGCGAGAGTTGCTCCTACTTGCGAGTTGCGAGGAAGCCCGTAAAGTTGGCGAATTACGGTGCGGTGCTCCATGTCGATGGCGTTCCAGTTGGTGGCTCTGGCGTTCGTGAGGGGAAGCGCATAGAGTGCTCGCGTTGTTGCGACAGAGTTGTAAACTCGAAGCGCAAGTTGCGGTGTACAGCCACGACCACGGGCGAGCAGGGAGCGTGCGGCGCCAGCCACCTTCTTAGAATTCTTGCAGAGCTGGGAGACGGCGGCGTTAAAGTTGACCCGGCAGTCGATGTCAAGTCCGAGATAGCGCACTTTTCTCTGCCACGGGAGGGGGCTTCCGCGCAGCGTGAGACAAGGCATTTCGAAGCGCGCACGAGCACGGGGGTGTACCAACAACGCCTCAGTTTTTGACGCCGAGAGCTGGAGCCCTATGCTGGCGAGATATTCATCGACGGCATTGATCGCCGACTGCAGAGATTCTCGCACTTGGAAGCCGAGGGACGTGGGCCCGCACGCGAAGAGTGCAATGTCATCGGCGTAGATCGCCACGCGGACTTCGTGGGATGTCATCTTGGGGATGTAGTCAGGTAGTCTTGCCAGAGCCAAGTTAAAAAGAAATGGGCTGATCACGCTGCCCTGGGGAACCCCGGAGGTCACGCTGCGAGGGGCACTGAGCGTGTCACCAACTCGCACTCTGAGCGTGCGGTCACTGAGGAAGGCCGCGATGTAGGCAAAGAGGCGGCCGGTGACACGTAGCTCACGGAGGGCTTGAATGATGGTGGTGTGAGGGAGACCATCAAATGCGCGTTGCACATCGAGCAGCACGAGATATCCGGCTTCTTGGCGACTTGCTGCGTGCTCGAGCGTAGCTACGACGTCCGCGAGCGAGTCAGCTGCTGAGCGCAGTCGCCGGAAACCACTCTGTTCAGGGGCGAAAGCGTCGAGGGCGGAGGCAATCCACTCAAGGCGGCGCAAAGCCATGGCCTCCAGAGTTTTGCCGGCTACCGAAGTAAGCGACACTGGGCGATAGGAGCTGACGCTCGTGGCAGCTTTGCCGCGCTTGAGAATAGGGACGACGATCGCCTCTTTCCAGTCAGCAGGAATAATGCCACTGCGCCAGACGGCATTGAAGGCCTCGAGTAGGGAAGGGAGCTGCGCTGCGTCGACGTTCCTGAGGACCTGATGAGTTAGTCCGTCGGCACCAGGCGCTGAGCGTCGTTTACGCGTGTTCAAAACAATGCGCAACTCACTAAGGGTAAACTCGGCCGAGCAAAGCACCTCAACGTGCCCCAAGATTGCCCTCGTAGGAAAGTAGCGCAGGGGAGCGAGGAGTTCAGCCTTGTTGTGCGGCGGTAGTTCGCAGGATGCACTGACGGGGCGCACAGACGGTGGCGGTGGGGCGAAGGCATCGGCGAAGAGTTCGGCCAGTTGCTCTGTGCTCAAGCCCGTAGCCACCGCGATGGAGAGTGCAGGATGGCGAGGGATCTTGGGACGGAGGAGGGAAGCGAGAATGCGCCAAGGGCGCGACTTGTCGCGAGTGTCCTCCAATGACACGCAGAGACTTTGCCAGCTCTGATTGCGGCGCTGCCTGGCGTGACGGCGACACGCAGCGTCCAGGCGGTTGTATAAAGTCCAAAGCTCCACCTTGTCGCTCTTGATGGCACGGCGTTCGGCGCGACGACGGACAGCGCGCAGATTGAGAAGCTTGATATCGGGGACCGGCGTTCCAGCAGGCACCGCGCACGATTTTGTAGCGGCATCCAAACACCTCGTAAGATGCGTAAGAAAGTTTGTATTTGCCGGAGGGGATATTGCGCAGAGGGACCGAAAATGGGACCAGTCCGTGACACGGTACGTACATGTCCTCGTGCGGTTCAGGCCGAGCGGGTCGAGAGAGATCGGATAGTGATCCGACCCCTGCGTGTCAGGGCTGCGAACCCACTCGTAGTGGCATCGCTCACTCGCGAGCGACAAGTCAATCGCACTCCCGTGTACTCTCCGACGCACAAATGTGGGACTTCCGGTGTTGATGATTAGCAGGCCCGAAGCATGGATGGAACTCAGCAGGTCCCTGCCGTTAGGCTCACTGTGGGCGCTTCCCCACGCCGTGTGGTGGGAGTTGAAATCACCGCACACGACACAGTCACCACCGATGCGCGCGGTGAGGCTCTCGATGAAGGTCGTATCCCACCGTCGTACGGGTTGCACGTACACGCTGGCGACACAAGTGTCGACCCCCCCAACGCGTACAGTCACAGCCACACACTCTACGGAGGTGGGCACAATGTCGGCCACACGAACGACGGCTTGGGCAAGGCGCGCACGGACGTAAATAGACGCGCGGGAGCGACCGGGTTGATGGAGCGGATCACAGCACTGCACGTTGGCGCAAGTCCGTAACTCGCAGGTGGTCGCACTGTGGTAGCCCACAAATCCCGGAAAGTTGCACTCCCCGTCGCGCGTGTATGTCTCTTGCAACGCGAGCACGTCGTACTCGTGCAGAAGTAGGTGTTCGGAAAGTTCGGCGTGTCGTCGGCGCAGCGAGCGCACGTTCCACTGCAGGATGCGCGGCCGCCGTTTTGCTGTGCGACTAGCCATGGTGATTGTGTTGCTGTTGACATGCCACTGCCTGCAGGCAGATGGCCCGGAGCGGATGGTCAGCTGGCAGCAAGGTGCTGACTGCTTGCATGGTGAGCAGCAGGTTTTCTACCAGCTGACCCATAGTAGTTTGGGCGGGTGGAGCAGCAGTATCCTGTGTCTGCTGGCGTTGAGAGGCACGAGGGGCTGGTACCGGATGCCTGGGTGCAGGACTGGGGCCCTTCAGCACGCTCGCATAGGACCGCGCCGAAAATGAGGACTGCTGTGGCTGCTTCTCCTCCCGGACTGCTGCCCTGACAGCACGCCTCGACAATGCCGAGGTGGAGGAAGCCATGATGGTGGCCACCTCCCGTTCTTCCTGCCATTTGGGGCAGGCGGGAGTGTCGGCCCTATGGGGGCCCCCGCAGTTCCGGCAGCGGACTTTCTCGCAGGAGGCGCTCTCCGCGTGGCTTTTGCCGCAGGAGATGCAGTCGGTCGGCCACCTGCAGGACTCCAGCACGTGCCCGAAGCGGCCGCACTGCCGACATTGCACAGGACGGGGCCGGGCAGGTCGCACCCTGAACCCGAGCTTGAAAAGGCGCACGTGTTCAGGGGGGACCGGTCCCGCGAATCGGATGGTGATGGTGCTCTCCTCCCTCGTTGCCGACAGCACGGGAACGCTCGACTCGATGGCTCCCAGCAGGTCTGCGTCCGCGGGTAACCCGACCACCCCGTGCAGGAAGCCGGTGCTCTTGCCGCGCTCGGCTGGCAGTCGGGCAGTCACTGGAATTCCGTGCAGCTCAGTGACTGCCAGCAGCTCTTCCAGGCAATCCCGGGTGGTAGTATCGGCGGCCACGATGTTGCGCTTATGGTTAACGCGAACCACTGCAACACCGGGCCGCGAAGAGAGGGTTGCAGCGAGTGAGAGGCGCGGTGCTCCTCGGAAGGTTCCGCCGGGCGCCGAGGGACGGAAGAGCACCGTACCGACGACCGCGGGGTCAACCGGAAGTGCAGCAGTCGCCAGGGCTCGTGCACGGCGCCGGTCCCTCTTTGACTGCACCAGCGTGAAGTCGGACGTGGTGGACTCGCGGGCGGATGGTGTCACTCTCTGTGCTGCGGCTGTAGGCACACTGGGGGTGACCAGGGTAGCGGGCGGGCGCCGCGAGTCGTCCGTTGCCCCGGGAGACGAACGGGAAACATGGGCAGGCCCCTTCCTCTTCTTCTGCCTCTTCTGCCCCTTTGGCTTCGGCCGCGAAGCAGGCTGGCATGGTGCGTCCTTCAGGAACCGCGCCGCGGGGTGATCAGGGCCCTGATGTGACGAAACAGTGGGTGTTGCGTCCGTCAGCTCCATCTCGTCGGCAGCGCTTTCGTTTGTAGATGGTTCGCTAGCAGACGCTGCAGGGGACGCGCCGCCATCAGGAGCAGACGGCGCGTCGAGGATGGTTCCGGGTGCGCCCTTGCTCTGAGGGGGCGCGGAGGCGGCGGCTGTAGACTCGGCGGGATGTCGAGAGGTGGTGCTCGCCCTTCTTGGAGGGCCTCCGTCTTGGGCGGCAGGCAGAGAGGAGTTAGCGGCTGTTTCGCCCGAGTGTGGGGAAATGGCGCTGCCGTGGTCCGGTTGCTGCACGTGGCAGCTGGCTGCCGTGTGCTGCTCCGGGCTGGGGGGAGAGCTCGACGGCTGCTTACGTCGCCCGGTTGGCTCCTCGTCCTCGCTCTCCGTCTCGCGGGCGCGTTTCCGGGAACTGGACATATCCATGTCCTCGTCGTCGGAGGGGGGGAGCGGGACCGAAGCATGGGGCTCTTGTACTGGGTGGCCGTCGTGGAGAGGCTTCGAAGCGGTAGTAGGCAGGGGGGGATCCACAGGGAGATCGAGGGTGGCGGCCCGTTGACTGAGCCACTGGCCCAGCATGCGAGTGGCACGAAGTTCCAGGTCCTCCCTTGCCCGGAGTTCGTCGAGGGATGCAGGGCCGAGTGTCACCAGGCTCAAACTGGCATGGCGACGGTGGCGAACGCGTGGTGGGCGCTCTCCGGGCGAAGCGAAAACCATCTTGGCCCGAGACTTCAGAGCGACACGCAGCCTATCATATCTTCCGCGAAACGACCCTCGGGCGTTGGATGCGTCGGCTTCGGCTCACAGTGCACGTGAGACGCTTGTTGCTCGTGCGGTATCGAGCGCTGTCGGACTCCTTTCACGCGCCGTGTGCCTGCTGCGCGTGCGACAGGTGTTCTCCCCGGCGGACCGCCGTGGTCTCGAGGGGCGTTAGGCGTAGCAAGGCGCGGGGCGGTCGGCGAAGATGAAGCTCGATATCTTGACCAAAACGCACTCACATGTAATGTAGGTGGTATCCGCCGGTTCCTTGGATCTTGCCGATTCTAACGGTGCAAAATGAAAGGGGTGAGTGGCCTTTCTGTAGAGATGAGCGCAGGACGCAGGAGCCCATGTGAGGCACGTCAGTACTCCACGGCCCCCTGGCGGCGAATGTTTCTAACTTTCTGCCGCCCTCTGCTACGCTTCCCTTTCCTTGGAATCCATTCCGTAACTCTTAATGACCATCGCTTATCCTTCCTAATCATTACGTGTCCTGCCCATGCCCATTTCTTTTTCTTGATTTCAACTAAGATATCATTAACTCGCGTTTGCTCCTTCACCCAATCTGCTCTTTTCTTATCCCTTAACGTTACACCTATCATTCTTCTTTCCATAGCTCGTTGCGTCGTCCTCAATTTAAGTAGAACCCTTTTCGTAAGCCTCCAGGTTTCTGCCCCGTACGTGAGTACTGGTAAGACACAACTGTTATAAACTTTTCTATTGAGGAATAATGGCAACCTGCTCTTCGTGATCTGAGAATGCCTGCCAAACGCACTGCAGCCCATTCTTATTCTTCTGATTATTTCCGTCTCATGATCCGGATCCGCAGTCACTAACAGTCCTAAGTAGATGTATTCTCTTACCACTTCCAGTGCCTCACTACCTATCGTAAACTGCTGTTCTCTTCCGAGACTGTTAAACATTACTTTAGTTTTCTGCAGATTAATTTTTAGACCCACCCTTCGGCTTTGCGTCTCCAGATCAGCGAGCGTGCATTGCAGTTGGTCCGCTGAGTTACTAAGCAAGGCAATATCATCAGCGAATCGCAAGTTACTAAGGTATTCTCCATTAACTCTTATCCCTAATTCTTCCCAATCCAGGTCTCTGAATACCTCCTGTAAACACGCTGTGAATAGCATTGGAGAGATCGTATCTCCCTGCCTGACGCCTTTCTTTATTGGGATTTTGTTGTTTCTTTATGGAGGACTACGGTGGCTGTGGAGCCGCTATAGATATCTTCCAGTATTTTTACATACGGCTCGTCTACACCCTGATTCTGCAATGCCTCCATGACTGCTGAGGTTTCGACCGAATCAAACGCTTTCTCGTAATCAATGAAAGCTATATATAAAGGTTGGTTATATTCCGCACATTTTTCTATCACCTGATTCACAGTGTGAATATGGTCTATTGTTGAGTAGCCTTTACGGAATCCTGCCTGGTCCTTTGGTTGACGGAAGTCTAAGGCGTCCCCTTTCTTATGGATTAGGATTATGTTAGCGTTTTTCCAAGATTCTGGTACGCTCGAAGTCATGAAGCATTGCGTATATAGGGTGGCCAGTTTCTCTAGAACACTCTGCCCACCATCCTTCAACAAATCTGCTGTTACCTGATCCTCCCCAGCTGTCTTCCCCCTTTGCATAGCTCCCAAGGCTTTCTTTACTTCTTCCGGCGTTACCTGTGGGATTTCGAATTCCTCTAGACTATTCTCTCTTCCATTATCGTCGTGGGTGCCACTGGTACTGTATAAATCTCTATAGAACTCCTCCTCAGCCACTTGAACTACCTCATCCATATTAGTAATGATATTGCCGGCTTTGTCTCTTAGCGCATACATCTGATTCTTGCCAATTCCTAGTTTCTTCCTCACTGCTTTTAGGCTTCCTCCGTTCCTGAGAGCATGTTCAATTCTATCCATATTATACTTTCTTATGTCAGCTGTCTTACGCTTGTTGATTAACTTCGAAAGTTCTGCCAGTTCTATTCTAGCTGTAGGGTTAGAGGCTTTCATACATTGGCGTTTCTTGATCAGATCTTTCGTCTCCTGCGATAGCTTACTGGTATCCTGTCTAACGGAGTTACCAGCGACTTCTATTGCACACTCCTTAATGATGCCCACAAGATTGTCGCTCATTGCTTCAACACTAAGGCCCTCTTCCTGAGTTAAAGCCGAATACCTGTTCTGTAGCTTCATCTGGAATTCCTCTATTTTCCCTCTTACCGCTAACTTATTGATCGGCTTTTTATGTACCAGTTTCTTCTGTTCCCTCCTCAGGTCTAGGCTAATTCGAGTTTTTACCATCCTGTGGTCACTGCAGCGCACCTTGCCGAGCACGTCCACATCTTGAATGATGCCAGGGTTAGCGCAGAGTATGAAGTCTATTTCATTTCCAGTCTCGCCGTTCGGGCTCCTCCACGTCCACTTTCGGCTATCCCGCTTGCAGAAGGTATTCATTATCCGCATATTATTCTGTTCCGCAAACTCTACCAATAACTCTCCCCTGCTATTCCTAGTGCCTATGCCATATTCCCCCACTGCCCTGTCTCCAGCCTGCATCTTGCCTACCTTGGCATTAAAGTCGCCCATTAGTATAGTGCATGTTGTTTTCACTCTACCTCTAGCCGATTGCACGTCTTCATAGAAGCTTTCGACTTAATTGCTGGTCATCATGACTGGATGTAGGGGCGTAGACCTGTACAACCTTCATTTTGTACGTCTTATTAAGTTTCACAACAAGACCTACCACCCTCTCGTTAATGCTATAGAGTTCCTGTATGTTACCAGCTATATTCTTATTAATCAGGAATCCGACACCTAGTTCTCGTCTCTCCGCTAAGCCCCGGTAGCACAGGACGTGCCCGCTTTTTAGCACTGTATATGCTTCTTTTGGTGTCCTAACTTCACTGAGCTCTATTATATCCCATTTACTGCCCTCTATTTCCTCCAGTAGCACTGCTAGACTTGCCTCACTAGATAACGTTCTAGCGTTAAACGTTGCCATGTTCATATTCCAATGGCGGCCTGTCCGGAGCCAGGGACACCTCATATGTGAACCTCCTATATGAACCTCCTATATGAATACGAACCTCTATATGAATATGAACCTCCTATATGAATACAAGAAATTTATGCTTTTTCACAAACATCAAAGTTTGTCCATAAGCGTATGTTGGAGATTATTCAGCTGTCGTCTAGTGAAAGGAAGTAGGGCTGTCTTTGCGTATGAAATACTCATGCCTCTTTTTTTTAAAAAAAGGTGTCGATACTATCAAAACCCTCTTGCAGCGCTGTTTGAATGTCTTGTATATGAGATCCAGAGGCCCATGTGCAGATGTCATCTGCGTACAGAGAATACTGTAGACCAGACAGGAGTTTTTGTGGCAAGGCTCCCATGACACAGTTGAATAAAAACGGACTGAGAACACTGTCCTGCGGAACGCCCTACGTGATACTGTGATAACTACTCTCTCCTTCGATTGTTTGCATAAATATTTTTCTATCTTTCAAGGAATTTGATAGCCATCGCAGTGTTCGGGCCAAGCGGGCTACGGGCCAAGCGCTAACATACCAGCAAGGATGTGTATGTGACTTACAGTGTCGAATGCTCTTTGAATATCTAAAAATACTGCTACTGTCACATTTCCGCAACTTCGATTATGTTCGATGCATGTGGCAATGTCTAATACTGAATCTATTGTAGACCGATTTTGTCGAAAACCGGTCATGTAGTTGGAAAACACATTTGTGTGTTCACACCATCATTGCAGTCGATGGTCTTTCATCTTCTCCATTAGTTTGGAAAAACAGTTTGGGAGAATGACGGGTCGGTAGGAGTCAAGACAAAGGGGAGTCTTTCCTGGTTTTAGTACTGGAATTACCCGGGCTAATATCCATGAATCTGCAAGAGTATCTCTTATCCATATATCATTAAGTATCTCCAAAAGAGCCATTCTTCCTACTGAACCTAGGTTTTTAGCATCATATATGTGACACCATCTGGGCCTGCGGTTGTCCTTGTATGGCATGACGAAAGAGCACGTTTCAATTCATTTAAACTAAACTCACAGTCAACTTGAGGATGTTGTGACATAAAGCCCGCAAGAACTTTCTGTTCTGCGAGTGTTGTCGAACTTGTAAATTGCAGGCAAGTAAACGGAATTCCTGGTCTGGATATAAGTTGACAGAATTCGTCAGCAACAGATGTTTCCGGGGTGCTTCGAGCTATGGCAAGGGCTCCGAAGGGATGGCTCTGGGTAACTGGACCACTATAAGATCGGACAACTGACCATATTCTGGGAACTGGAGTAAACGGAGACAACTACGCGCAGTACTCTCGCCACCTTCTCGTACCTAATTTTTGTAAGCGTCTGCGCGAAGTTTACCGAACTTTCTGTGCCATCTTATAGCCATCCAGCATTCCACCGCGGTGGTAAGCCCGTTCTGCGCGTCTTCTAATTGCTCTTAGACATGCATCTTCCCAGTCGACTGCAGCGTATTCATTTGGAACAATGACTTGCTTTGTGCAGATCTTGTAAGACTCACACAATATATTTGCAAAACTTTGAAAGTTCGGATTTTCGCCCAACGAGTTACTTAAAAGGTGACGAAAAACTTTGCCAATTAGTATATTTTGAGTAGCGCCGGGTCCCCTCACTGCGTATGAGGCAATGTTTTACCAGGATCGGAAAATGATCATTACCGTGCGTTTCTATGTCCGTTGACCATTCAACGCCATCATGAAGGTCTTGTGATGAGAGCGTAACATCTATACAGCTTGAGTAACGATACCCCCGCAAGAACGTTGGAGAGCTGTCACTTAACACGATGAGATTACTTTTTTCTGTGGTAGACTCTATAATGCTTCCACGGGGATCATTATATCACTGCCCCAGATGACGTTATGTGCGTTGAAGTCCCCACAAACCAGCACATGTGAGTTTGCGATAGCAAACACATTCACCAAGCTGACTGCTGTTATTTTGCTAGAACAATGTAGATAAAGACTGATCACTGTGACGCTTGTATTTCTAAAAGATATCTTGCATGCTACGAACTCCGGCATATTTAGATAGCTGGACTGTATTAAATAGGACGGCAGGTGCTTTCTCACGCATAACATCGCTCTACTACTTCCAGTAATGCGCGATGATTTATATTTAACATAGTGGCTATGGTGTTGGGCTGCTGAGCACGAGGTCGTGGGATCGAATCCCGGCCTCTGCGGCCGCATATCGATGGGGGCGAAATGCGAAAATATCCGTGTACTTAGATTTAGGTGCACGGTAAAGAACCGCAGGTGATCGAAATTTCCGGAGTCCTCCACTACGGCGTGCCTCAGAATCAGAAAGTGGTTTTGGCTCGTAAAACCCCATAATTAAATTTTTTTTGAGATGAAGTTATTATTCGTAAGGACTTGTTATTATTCATAGTGAATAATAAATAACTACGTCATTCTTATGAATAATAAACATATTAGTAACTTGAATATCGCAGCAGACAAGTGGCCAGTAAACCCCGGTACGCCAATTCGAGGCATCAAAGTGGCCAGGTCATGACCTCCTAAAGTAAACTGCTATTCAGAACTTGTGCTTATAAAAAGACACCAGGCTCACCTTGTTCTCGGGCATTGCATAACAATGGTTTAAACGCTGTTATCCTCGATGCCTCGAGGTTAGAACACGCAAGTTTACTGGCCACAGTCTTGATTCTAAGATAAAGTACTACGTGAAGTCTACGGTTTAATGGATGTCCCTAAAGGTCCCTGGTATGTACCCGGGTTTCGGTACTGCTTTGAAGACACGAACGCATTCGATGGTGAAATTAAAAAAGTTTGTCGCGGAAAAGAAGTCATGCTGATCTGCAGTTACAGGTCAAGCCCATCGGGGGATCGAACACGTCGTCGTCGTCATCGTTGTTGTTCTTGTTGTTGCTGTTGTTGTTGCCTTAAACACAATGCACGTGCCCACGAAGGGTACGTTGCGGCCAAGGTTCGAAACTTCGAGCGCCAGCTAGCGACAACATCTTCTTCGTCGGAAATTGCAACATGTTCCACAGTCGCAACCATGGCTGCGAGGGGCGCGGTCGAGCATTCCCATGCAGGAAGTCTACATGTGCTTGCACGTAGGTTGCTTGCTCTCAGGCTATGCTGTGTATATGTAGATATAAATGACACGGAAAGCGTACGCAAGGACAGCCACGACCTTAGCTGTTTTGGGAAGGCACTGATCTAGCGCGTCACGAGGAGGTTGTGGGTTCGGTAACCACCGGCAGTAGAAGTCATTTCTTTCAATTCGATTCATATTTTCATATATTAGCAATATATAGTGTACCGCGAATTTATATCCGTGTATAAATAATCATAAGCTCAATAAGAACAGCAACAAACACAACAAAAACTAATATTTTTATGTTTCCTTGACTTTGCTATCATTTGCTTTTCCTTGGCTGTCACTAGAGGTCGAGCCCATTGGATTCCTTTCTTCTTCTCACTAAACTTTCTTTAGTTGCTCAATGCGTTTGTGTATTTTAGTAGCTTGTTGTAGTTCTCGATTTCAGCTCTTTAGTAATTTGGTAGTTGTACACAACTTAGATTTAATATCACTGGTTCTTGGTTGCTTACAGCGGAACCGGTAGCAAAATGCCGGCCGTTAGACGAGTTCTGAATGCAAACAATAACTGAAATGAGATCTGCAAATGAAGCCTTTTTAATTTGCTAAGCGCCAAATACAACTCACGAAAGATGAATGGCGTATCCATTGCATGGAATTATTGAGATGAGAGAGGGTTCACCATTTCTGCTGATCTGCCAGATGTGTACACATCTTCAAAATATTCTGCGAGACTTGGTAAATCTTTTATTTGCTTTAAACAAGTGCTTCGAATGGCCTGTGTGGGCGAATCTTTCGGATAGGCGATTGATTACTCCCCATATCCTTGTCATGGGAGTAAATGCCGACAAGCTTTCACAGAAAGCAGTCCATTGGACTCGTTTTACGTTGTTGTGTGACGACGGATGACAGCGTTTATCCTGTTATATTCAGTTTTCGCAGAGGAATTTCCTTTTATTGTCATTAGTTTCTGCTCTGCTCTCCTGCGTGCTGCGCAGAGATTCTTTAGTTTCAAGTCAGAAGCAAAGAAATAACCTAGCAGTTTCAACACAGTAGTAGCAGAGTCCTTCCATTTTTTTTTCTGGTCACGAAACTGCCGCCTCAGTTTCATATAGAGCCAGCGCCCGCCGCTAGAGGCGCAACCGTGCATTAGAGGGCATGCGAACGCCGCTACCACTGTGGTTGTGTGTGGGGCAGCCTCGGTATTCTAGCTTTCTCAACTTCCTCAGCCGTCGCTTTAGTTTCACGTAACTATTTTTAACATTGAATATGCTTAAATTACTGCCTGAGCGCATCTTCTGCCTTGATATGAGCGCCCGGGACGAAAGAAATGCCGCTCATAACATGGAGCTTGCGGCGACCTCAGACAAAAAAAAAAAAAAAAGAATGTCTGGGATTTTAAGAGCCAGAACTGCGATACGATTATGAGGTACGCCGTAGTGGCGGACTCTGGATCAATTTTGACCACCTGGGATCCTTTAAAATGCACCTAAATATAAATAAACGGGTGTTTTGCATTTCGCCTCTGTCGGAATGCGTCCGCTGTACACGGCCGGGCGGTCTCGGTCCAGATTTCTTCATCATCGCCGTTCGCCTCAACACTTCGGTGGGCTTCGCTTTTTAATATTTGCCTGAAATTAAACACCGCTCATTCGCAACAAAGCGCCAGTGGTCCCACATATCACCAGATGCAAACATATGGGCTGTTGCACCCCCACTTATCCGTAAGTAAGCGCCAACTCTCCGTTGCGCATAGCGCCAGATTGTTCGCCGAGCACAGCTGTTCACTTTCTGTTAAACTGTGGCAGAGAAGGACTCTGACTGTGGGCTGTATCTTATAAGGCGATCAAAAGAATGAAATTGTTATTCCAAAGTGCTGCTACCGTAGAATACTTAACGACAAAGAAAAGGAAATTGAGCTGCTCCGTGCGCTTAAGATTTCTCTGGAAAGCGATGCCATTTCTGAATGAGATTTAGGTAGGATTAATGCAAGACAAACTTCGCTACTAAATGTCTTCGGTGCGGCTTATAGCAACGGATTAAGGTGAACGTGAAGTGTTAGGACCTGCACAGTTGGAACTAGCTGTATTGTAATTAGGCAATCGCCTTAGCAAGCAGTCGTTTAGAAGCGTTAGTAAGCCCAGCACTTATTCACGCTGCTCGTGGTTTCGACGCAGAAACGTCGAGACTAGGTATTTTGGTTCTTAATGCGCAACTATTTACAATATGTTGAAATGCTGCAATCACCGGTCCTGATATTCTTATCATGGTCGAAAATAAAAAAAAACTTTATAATTTGATAAAGAAAAGAAACAAAACAAGTTGATTCAAAAACAACATACAGGCACGATCATTTATTTATCATGTAAAATAAGCGGAGCGAAATACAGACAGCACAGAGGCGTCCTGTCACGAATGGTCCACCATTTACAGTGCAAGAAGTTTGTTAAAAGCATGACACTGATATAATAAGCATACAGAAATAACATCAAACGTGAGAGAGATGCATTGGGGTGCAGGAAACAAACACCAGCAAACGAATGGCAATAAATACAGAATGCATAATTGATTGTTTCTATAAAGAAAAAAGTGTAAAGCACAAGCATTTCATAACAACATTGCAAAACAACTCTCAAACGAACACAAGTAGCCACATCACAAATACAGCAATTTTTTAAAATGACTTGTTAGAGATACCACCATTCTACTTCTTCAGCTGTTACTTGCAACACGTGTTCGGCATCGTTGTCCCACCCCCCCACTTAGACTAAACAGCCCAGCACTCGAAAAATAGCGCGGCACATACACAGAACGCACCCGATCACTCGGCTCGCCTCGCACTGCGCACGCGTATCGGTACGCGAACGATGCCCTCTGTGGCACAGTGGCGCCGCGTCGCGGCACCTTTGGGCAGCATATGAACCTCTCCCATAGCGTGACGGCGGAGTTTCGTGACCAGAAAAACATGGAAGGACTCTGTTAGTAGCCATTCTCTTGCTCCGCAACATATCTGCGTACAGCTCACCAGGGGATTCATCCAACGCTTCTCTGTATATATCCCAGCATGTCACATTGCAGAATTGTCGACCAACAGTCTGAAATCCTATTATGTTTGTGAAAATTGGGAAACGGTCGCTGCCCATCCTGGCTGGGGCCGTTGTCGATGATACCAAAAGCACTGCAGAGTGTAACACGACGTCTATGGCACTCCATAAATATGGTGGCCTGGAGAAAGTCGGTTTACCATCGCTCGCCAAACAGAAGTCAGCAACATCCGTGGCAGCGACAAGTTCTTTGCCGCGCAAATCTGCAGTCTTGTCTTCCCAAAGTTAATTGTATGGGTTAAGATCCCCACAGATTATTCTAGGCGAGGGGCAACGAATGCAAACGAGCTTTAGAAAGGCCTCCATGGAGACCTTCCTTCGTGGGCTTACATACACCAATACTACAGAGTTTTCGGTTTCCTTGGCACACTTGCACAGCGGCGACTTAAAAAGAGGTAGAACAAAGCTTTTGCACTGGTAAGGTGAAGCGAAGTATTTCGCGCCTAATTTAAATCATTACACTGGAATTTGCAAATGAACGTATACTCGGTCTCTACATGCACCCTGGGATCGTCCTTCCATTTGGAAGACCAGCCTGCGAGAGTGCTTGGATTGGTGTAGGAATGTCTCGAAGGAATGGACTAAATTCGCACATACGCTGTGGAATACCGGCGCAGTTCCATTGAATTATTAAGGGCACTTTTCAACGGCGGAATGGACCAGGTGGGCGAGAAATTGCCCTTATGCTAGTAAGGGTATGCGGTATTAGTGAATCAAGAGCCAGCAGTGTTTGCAGCATAACCTTCGTTGAGCTCGCAGGCATCTTCGCGAAGTGTGAACGTAGTACGGTGAACAAAGCGCGTATCACATGTTGGAAGTTTTCCTGCGGACTGCTTCCGACTGGTACTTCAGGCCGCTTCACTGCACATGCATAGGTGCGCTTTTCGGACTCTTTTTGAACATGATCTCCAGCTGCGCTGACCAGTTGCGTTGGCTCAATAACTTCTTTTGACGGTTTGAGACGCCGGAAATTAGATGCGTAATCTGTTTCTAAACCACTTAATTGTCGCACTTTTGGCGTCTTCTTCTCGCTCGACGGTGCGCTCGCATGCTTTGGACCCAAAACAAACATCTTATTCCTTTGCTGAACGGCTGTCCTGGCAGGACATCGGCCGTAGCTAGCTGGGTGATCGCCGCCGCAGTTTGCACACATAAAATTGTATTTACTTGTACACGTCTTAAAATCACGAGGTCACCCCAGGGCTTGCATCTCTGCTCCTTACGACAGTACTTCACTACATGTCCGAGCCGTTGGCACTTAAAACAACGTGGTGGTGTCTCCACGTAGCCGACAAGCTAGTGTCTCGTAAAACCGAGGTTAATCTTCTCGGGGCGCTCAGAATTTGGAGCAAATGTAAGAACGACAGTCAGTGCGTTTTGACTCCCATTCAGATGACAAGGTTTGGACCCGATGGATGATTCTTCTCGCATAGAGTACTCCCTGAGGTCTGAGTACCATTTTGGGACTCCCTTAACAATGTACGTGTTTTTCGTGGATGAAAATACGGGACTCTTTTCAGAAGTGCTGACGCTTGTGCGCGCTCTGCCTTCGTAGTTTTCCCTTCGTTGCCACAAAAAGTTGTACGCGAGTATAGAGTTTATAGAGAGTAAAGTTGTATGCGAGTATAGAATCATGAGGCAAGATGCAAAAAAAAAAGAACAGAAAGGGTGCTGGAAGACGTATAGCTTGTAACACACCCTGGCGTAAGGCGTGAAGGTGCCGTAACCGTCGCCTTTTACGAGCCATCTAATCTGGAAAACATATGAACTGGCCGCTCCTTGTATGGAAGGTGTAAACACGTAAAACCAATTTGTTTTGTTCTGACAGCAACTTTCTTCCAGCACTAACGCTATTTCCGCAAGGGACAGAGTGGTTAATATCATAGTCGCAAGATTCTTTTGTACTTAGGACTGTTCACATCCTTTACGTTGTTGCTTGAACTTCCAAGGAACTCATCAGAAACTACGGTTTGTCGCACGTTGGGCAAGCGCTTCTTGCTAAAGCGGAGAGGTGGGCGAAGGCTGAATATTGGTACCACTGTGTAGTCGGGCTTCACTTATTGAGGTAGTTAAGCAGCCATATCACGGAGGGGACAGCAAATGAAGGTTGAAACATGGTTGATCGGAATTTCACGGAAATTGGCCATAAAACAATATTAAACCTGTATTCTGAGAAGCAGTGGTAGATTTATTGCACATTCGCAAAAACAAGTCCATAAATGTGCGCTGTTTTTTATTAATTATGCTTTCACTCGAAAGCCGAACCAATGACAGTGATAGCTACCACGCGATAGGGGTCCAGGTCCGATTCCGTGGCTGTTCACCGTGGGATTCTGCAGTCCGAGCCGCAGCAGGTCCAGAGCCTAGAACGTTACGTCGTTACTTGGTCACGTGGGTTTGGTACTATCGGTTATAAAAAGGGACGCCGGATTTGGCCTTTCATGGGGTATGTAATGTTTTCGCATTAATAATATTACAAATTGACGATACGAATGCGCACCCCCGGTGCGAGATGTGCTTTGGGCCATGCAGGAAAGCGTGGTTTGGGAAATCTGTTAGATCTTACGCCTCAGCTTCCCGACTGTTGACGCATCCCAGTTCTCGCTTCCCGAGAATCCACTGGACGAGCTGACGCCTAACAAACTTTCCTCTATTGCTGCGTGGTATCTTGTCGACAAATGTGACGCCGCCTTCCAAGTGGCAACCCTTTGGTGCGTGAGCTGGACAGGAAAAGAAATAAAGAAATAATAAATCAGAATAAAAACATTCACGTTGTCTAAGATAATACTACGAGTCTCGTGGTTAAACGCTGTCTACTAGTATTCTTTTAACACCGGATTTAGTCGAACGAAGTACACTTTACAGCACAATGTGCTGCTTTCCAGCAAATGACAACGCTCCAAATATATATATATATACCTAAGATACGCGCATGCCGGCATGGCCGTCTTGCCTGAAGACATAGAGTTTCTCACTATAACACCTAGAGGGAAATCTGGCGCCACCGTCTATAGGAGTTTCTTAAGGCGCGCCGTGCCGTCATGGGAATAACGATATATGTGTCTGCGAGGCTTGTGTTGGCTGTTGTTGTAAGACGCTTCGTCTAAAACGTGGATATGGCTGCACAAATAGCGCGTTCTTACAGTAAAATCTTCATAAAATGTTTCCATTCACGCATACTACATTTTTACTCACATACTATGCATGACCAAGCGAAGAAGAGCAAGAACAGACGAGAAACTGTTTCAAAGCGAGCGCGAATCTTCTCGTCTGTCCTCCAACTTTAGTGGCCCGCTGATACTTTTTACGTTTCATATAATTGTACATGCAATAACAAGTTCTTATAGTTGAATAAAACACGTCTTTGTGCAATAATAAAGCTAAAACAGCTTTTTACGTGCTGTTTTAGTAGAAAATTAGTCATTGTGACAGACGGAACGGTGCTTGCCTGGCTCTCCAAGAACGATGCCAATCCGAAGTCACAATATACCGGAATTCACATGCATACCACAGCGCAGCAGCGCCGGATTTCCCTCTATATAGGTAATATAGGGAGAAACTCTATGCCCGAAGACGATGCATTGAAAGCTACAGCAAGGTTTGGTGCTCCACTGAAGATATCTTGGAAAGCTTGCTTGATGGGGAACGCCGTCAGTGGCGTTGCGGGTGTCACACATCGATGGTCCACGAGATGAGACCGAATGAAAACCATCCGCGTTTGTCAGCTCTCGAAGGCCGGATGAGGTAGAAGGAATTAGCTTGACGTTTTGACTCCGTTCTGCTCAAATCAGTGTGCGCACCATGTTTTGGCATAGGCAGACAGCTGCTCAGGAAGGACGCTTATGCCTGGGCAGATAACGCTCGTCCCAGCTGCGACAGCCACAACGCTGACGTTGTTCCAGCAGGGCCGATTGAGTGGAACTTGTTAATTTTCTGTGGAAAACTGCGTCGTGCTTCTGTGGAATGACGGAACAAAGTTTACAAGGACAGAGGTCACCACCTGCTGAAAAACAATGGGTATTGAGCTGACGTCCTGGTGGTGTTTTCTGCCCCTTTCAAGTTAGTTAGCATTGCAAAGCTAACCAACCCCCTAAACAAAAAAACAGTCTGACTTTTGCAGTGTTAAGCACAGGCACAAATTTAAGGAGTGTGCGCGCGGGTGGCTTGTTAAATACCTCTGTCGTGCGGTGCATTTCACGCGGGTCAGAGCGGAAAACGTCTGAACGCGCGCCAACGAGAACACACGAATAATTTCCTCAATGGCAAAGATGGCTTTCTTGCGCAACATTGCAGTTTCCGAAGACGCGCGATTATTGCGTAAACACTGAGGCGACCGCGCTCGCATCATAGTGGAAGCTGCTCCGACGGCACGCAAGCACGGCTTGTTTGTGAGCAAGCCGTCCGTAGCTCTTTCTGGCAAAGAAATAAGCTTTCTGGGACGTGCCCATGCGCGTACCTTGCGATGGTACGACTTCTGCTTTTCTTTTCTCTTAGCTTCATGCCTTGTTGATCACCTGTTTTTCATTCGTCTACTTACTTCCGCGTTCTGGCACAATAAATCTCAGTTGGAAGTTAGCGCCCGTCGTCGTCTGCCACGTTGTGTACTCGTCATTTGCTTAGCATAACTCTCGCTAATTATGACACACCAACAAGCTCAAACCGCGAACGTTTAAAGCTGATGAGGCAGTTACGTTGGCCTGTGAACTTAAGGTAACGCTGCCAAAAACCATCCAGAGAACTTTCTGTATGATGAGGACGTCACGCGTAGTGAACTTAAAGAAAGGAACGAAAGAAAAAGCGATGCTAACCTTCCACGAATTGCGTGACGTGATCAGCGCTCAGTGTTCTTGCTTCTGGCTCGGGCACAACCAGAGCGTGCGCCACTTCTCCAGCTTCGGGATGTGGTATTCCCACAACAGCGCAGTCATGAACCCCAGGGCACTTGAGCAGCACGGCCTCGACTTCGGCCGGCCAGTACTTGCTCCCACGGACGCAGAAGTAGTCGCTCAGTCGCGCAGCTAGGTACAGCCAGCCGTCTTTGTCGTAGTAACACAGGTCGCCTGCGTGCCCCCCGAAGTAAAGCGCGTTAACCGGCTGCTCCCAACCTTGGTGCGATTGTGCAGTCGGAAGCTTTCCGAAGTAGCAATCGCAGGTTTCTGGTGGGCTAGACTAGTCGACGATTTTCGGCCCTGCTCAGGTTACAGCGCGAAAGCAGAACACTCGAAAATATTGGAACCGGCGAGGAAAACGCTTGTCCTCGAAACCTTTAATTACGTACCACATCCTAATTTGCACTGTGAGTCTATTGCCATAAATAGTTACCTGGGGCTCGTGCCCGGGACAACCATTTGCTCGCTATGAAATCAGCCGGTATGTGGACTTCGCCGTGACTTGTGGTTTAGATGAACGGCTGTAATGAAAGCTTGCATTGACCTTATGCTTGAATGCACGTACAGCATTGCTCTCGTCATCGAATTCCCGAATACTGTCCCTTTATTCCTCTTCCCCAAGGTCAATGGGGGCCCAGCGCTGGATGTTTCGGTCAACCTCACAGGTATTCGCTCTTGAGAGTACTTCATCTTATCGCTTTCAATGCACAGTCGTGATCGTCTACACCTGGCTGTGTGCTTTACCAGCTTAATTTGGTAAGCCGAAACAAAGGGGCCTTGCACGGGCATGGGCTAGCACACAGACGCTGCGTCACTAGAGCGAACGCTGTGCAAAAGCTGTTCACGTTAACACAAAATGACTGCTTGTGAAGGCATTCAGTGTCTTCATTCGCACTAAATGTATTCTGGAGAAAAAAGGTTTACAAAAGATTTCGTGATGCTTGCGTTGTTTTGTGGGAAGTCTCATATGGTTCCTGAACAATGCGGTTAAAGATATCTTGGTAAATAAAGCAACGTAGATAGAACGATACATTTGTTTTCCGCGTTTTACGTGTGAAAAAATACCATTTAATTCCTAAGTATAACTACTTATTTCACTGGGCGCGCATTTGAGAAATGCCATTCTCTAAACGGTTTATCAAAGCACGTTGTTCGTGCACGTTCCACATGCACTCCTACCTGTGCTGTACCAGCCTTCTTCGTCGGTGATGGGCTCGTGCAGTCTCCCCCAGTATCCACGCATCAGGTTTGTACTTCGAACCACGAGCTCTCCGTGTTGCCATGGTCCCAGAGGCTCTTTAGTTTCTGTGTCCCTGACCTGCGTGAAAGCCACGACGGAAGCTATCCAAAACGCAACGTAGGGAGTCAAGAATATAATTTATTCGTAAGACGGGTGGAAGGGTTGGACGGACGAGCGGGTTTCTGGTTCTCTACGAGGCGCTAGAAAAGGTCGACAAGAAGAGGTAGCAAAACAAAAGAAGATTAGAGGTGGTAATGCGATACTACTGTGAGCGTCGACATTTCAACCAGTATCCTATATAATATACATAGATTTCGTGTACCTTTAGAACACCTGGACACATGCAGAGGCACGTGGCGAACAGAAACGTTACAATAGGAAGTTGTGCAGCCGAAACATTGGGCTGTTTTTCACTGCGATGGGTGTGGCTCACGTGGGCCTTCCCACTATATAGCTGAGCCTAATCTCAACGTAAATAAGTAAACAAAAGAAAAAACAAAACGCAGAACGTTGTTTAGCCAGGCCAGACAAAGCGCCTGCTATAATAAACTTCGCATTTGTTTACTTTTTTTAACTATAATTATTAAAGCGAAGTAGCCTTTAGTTGGTTGGCATTTCTCGTGCTCAACTCAGAAAAAAAAAGCAGCTGGAAAAGGGGTTTGTGTTTGATTTCCCGCGTAGGAGAATTATGTTTTCTTGTATATTCAGATTACAATTTCATGCTATCATGTGTGCAGCTTGTGTTTAAGTTGGACTTTACAGATTTCCTCTCCATATTTACTTTTAAACATAAGTTTAATTCTATAAGGGAATCGTACTTCGCATAGAGCCTAGAAGGATGAGCATGTATTGTGCACTTGCGCATACATGCGTTCGCGTTTGATGTACGTTGCTTGTGCAGGTGGTGCTTGTGTAACACCGTGTAACGTAGTCACAATCTTCGCTGTACATCCACTTTCGCAGTGTGGTATGGAGGCGAATTTTTTATTTCCACGCGGTCCCATTATTTGGTAAACAACAACAGCAACAAACCATCAATTTGAGCAAGGGCAACTATGGACTTGGTTATGACACTGATTCAATATAGTCCTGTTAAGTCCTACTCAATAACTTAATATTGGGTGTCCTCGTAGTAGTCCCGATGTGACTGTTGCGCAATGCTTTTGTACGCCGCTCTACAGGCAGAATTTTAAAATGTAGTTTGTTGTGGCGTGAGAGAACCAAACATATACCGACGGCAAGAATGAGGTGCCGACTATTCCTGCTGGATGACTCTGTCACGTGCGACTTGCGTTGTTATGAGGAAACAGAAAGATTGCCATTCTTACCACTGCTTCTACGCCAACTGCCAAACAACCGATGGACTTGTAGTTGGTGGGCGCGTTGTAGAGGCCCACTGAGATGAAAGGTATCTCCGTCTGACCGTACTCTGCTCAAACGAAAATACAAGAGCCAAAAGAAAGTTTTGTTGCCTTCCCACTGTCAACCTTCAGAAAAAGTCGGTACTTTCGCGAATCACTTGTAATGCCAGTGTATTACGCCCGCGTAAACCGCGGTGACGATTAGGGATCTAAAGTGCTGGAGATAATCCGTATCATAGACAGCAAAAACGCAGAGGCCGTTTTAGATCAGGTTAAGCACTCTCTTGGTAACGTGGCCATCAATATAACGATAACTGTTTGCGAAAGGAAAATGAATGCTCTTTCTTTTTCAACGAGAGGTCGGTTAAATGTGTTCAGAATTTCAACACATGACACTTACTCTGTGTGAAAGACTTGAGATTAAATTCTTTGACCAGCGCCTTCGCAACGTCTTCTCCTATGTACGCGCTCGACGTAGTGACGTATTGGAGGCTATGGAGGTCATAAGCATTGCGCCGTTTGTTGTCCAACAGGCAGGTCACAGTGTAAGGCGTTGTGCTTAAGGATGTAACCTGTTGAGAACATAAACATTGAACCTACAGTCATCGCTAAGGGACCAAGAATAGCACAGCAGAATATATCATATGCAGGGTGTCCCAAATGTGATACACCAAGATAAGCAAAAAAAGAGCAACTGCGTTACTTGAAAGATACCTAGTGAATATTGTCTCCAGTAGAGTGGAGAAGCAGCCGGTAAATTTTCTGTTACTGAGATTTTATTAAGTAATTGTAATTAGTTACCCAACTCGATAACTACTGTCCTAATTATTGAAGTTACAGTTCGGTATTTCTAGCCACAGCCAGGGAACATCAAACTGTAGTATTTTCACTAGCGTACTTATTGCGTACTAATTTTTTTCGACTGATGATTAGTAAAATGAAATATTTAATATGAAAAATACCACGTGACAGCGCTCCCACCCGCATCATAAAGTAGCACCTTCAGATAAACGATTGAAAGCGACCGCTTTGCCTGTCGAAAACCCGAAGAGACAGCGCATCACCTTGATATAACGGTATGGAAGGAGCACCAATAGCAGGTTTTGCCGCGTCGCAGCGATTCCTTCTTCTCATTTCTACGTGACACCTATTATCCGTCTCTCAAGGCCGACTGATCACATTTATGACAAAAGCCCCTTTATAACGTTGCCAAAGCGCCACTCTTACCCCGGACGAAACACGATAAGCAATGTAAAAGGCATAGAATGTTTTAAATTCCGGCTCTGCTCGCACTTCATCGAAAGAGTGCGCGAACAGCTATATTTCGCCCGAGAAACTTGCTTCGAACCAGAGCTAAATTGAAGTGACGGTTTTAGTTTTCATGAGAGTGTATACGTGCTGCGAAAGCAGGATCGGGGGGGGGGGGGAGGGGGGAAGAATGAAAAGGAACCATTCGCGCATTTCATGTACGTTTAGGCAGCTATCACAGCTTATTTCCAACTAACACCAATCGCGACGTGTTGCTTAGGCCGGGGCGTGACAGATTATGCAGTAGCTCGATCAAGACGTTTTCCTTTATTTCCTTTGCTTCGATCTGGCTAGCTCAGAGGAAGCCTGTTCGAGGGCACCGCTTTATGATTTGGTTGGGAGCGCAGTCACGCCGTATATTTTTATATTTCGCGGAGCTTAGTTATCAGTCGGAAAAATTAGCACACAATTTATGTATTCATTCCTCAAATACCCCACTTGGCGTTTTACATGAGGGGTGGGAATATCTAGGTCATATTTCCAATGAATGCTTTGGACAATAAACGACTGGAGTGGTACACCGGTTCAGCGGGAAGATGAATAAAGTATTTCGCTGTTTGAACGAAGAAAGAGTTAAGATGAACTGCGGTGCGAGCTGGAGGGGGATGAACAGCCTTTGAATAGATATGACGGGAAGAAGTGCCACGCGCAGGCTTGATGTCGGTTTGGTGAAGGAACGAGTGATAGAACTTAAAGAAGAGACACAGTCTTGCTGTTTTGCGGCGGTGCTCGAGAGTTGGAAGGTTCAGAGATGACTTAAGTTTAGTCACGCTAGTGTGGTAAGAGTAGTGGGAGTAAATGAACATTGCTGCACGATTCTGTATGGATTCAAATGCTGTTGCCAGGTTAGATTAGTATAAGCCCCACACTGAGCATGTGTATTCCAGTTTAGGTCGAGCAAGTGTTAAATATGCGAGTGGCTTTAATGAAGAGGGAACAAGGCGTAGATTATGGCGGAGGTAGCATAGAACACGATTGGCATAATTTATAATGGTGCAAATGTGTGAGTGCCAACCGCAGTTATTGGACAAGTTTAATACCGAAGTACTCAAAAGAAGTCACAGCACATATTTCAGAACCAGTGATAAGGTAATTAGCTGAAATGAATGATTGGCGATGGTGGAAAGTAAAAGCGGCGACGTTTTTTGACGTTGAGAGACATTAAACAATTATTGCACAAGGTTTCAATAACGTTTAGGTCGGACTGGAGAGCATGAGAATCAGCGCCGTTAGTAATAGGATGACAGATGACGCAATCATCAGCAAATAAACGAATTTTCCCAGAGCAACCTCTCGCTAAGTCATTAATGTATAATAAGACTAGCGGTCCTAGGACACTGCCTTGCGGCACGCCGGAGACAACGAGTGATAAATTAGGCGAGCGTTGGTTAGCGTAAACGAACTGTCGACGGTTAGTCCTAATGTTGCGTATCCATCGGAGAACACAAGGGTTAAGATTAAGCCGCGATAGTTTTAGGGAGAGCCGTTCATGTGGAACCTTGTCGAAAGCCTTTTGGAAATCTAAGAAGAGGGCATCTATAGGTACGTTTTGATCGAGATGTGAGCTGATGTAATTAACGAAGAGAGCTAGTCGAGTCTCGCAGGACATGCTTTTCTGAAAACCATGCTGATTAGGATTGAAAAAAATTGCAGATATTAGGTACTTTGCAATATGAGAATAAATTATATGCTCCATTAGTTTGGAACAAATACTGGTGAGGAAAATTAGACAGTAATTGTGGTTCGATGACCGTGATTCTTATTTGGTACTGAAATTACCTTACCTATTTTCCAGTATTGCGGCACCACTCCAGATGATAATGATTGTTGAAAGATATGGCAAAAAAAAGTATACACCAGAGATGTGCGCAGTGTGCTTAGGCATTTTGGTATTGATTCTATCGATGCCGGCAGAGGATGGCAATTTGAGGGATTATATTAGTTTGGTGATATTGTATGCCTTAAGTGTTATGTTTGGCATGTTTGGGTGGTTGAGGTAAGGACAGTCAGGGAGGTCAGTGTCAGGTTCAGAAGTGAACACGGAAGAGAAGACAGAGTTTAGGGCTTCAGGTGCTCTATGGTCAGGAACACAGTTATTGTCGCCATCATATAATAATGCAGGTTTGTCGTTATTTGGGTTAATGCATTTCCAGGATTGTTTGCGATTGTTTTGCATCATGCTAGGGAGTGTTGTTGACTAAATGGGTCGTATATCTGTTGCGGCCAAAGAATTAAACGCCTTTTCACTGGCGTGATATTTTTCCCACGCAGGAGTGGTATTGGAATGTTTGGCTTTGCGAAATAATATTTTCTTTTCATTGTTTAGTCGTTTCAATGACTTGTTGAACCATAGGGACGAAGGTCGCGTGGTTAAGGTAATAGTTGGTATGCGTCAATGATTTTATTTTTAAAAAGCGTCCATTTGGTGTCTGTTGTGCGTTTCGAGAAGTCTATGATGCATACCACTTGTAAAACGCGGTTATTGCATTGTTAGTACTGATGTAATCACCTTTATTCTAAAGTCTTATTCTCTTTCTTTGTTTTTTTCGCTCCTAGTGTGTTTCCAGGATAATTCTGCATGTAGTACAGAGTAGTCACTTACTTCTGGTAGATGTGTTACAGAAGAATCTATGTCGGGATGGAATATTCAGATAAGGTAGATGTGTTAGAGCACTGTTCGTTTTTTCACGTTGGGGTAGATACTTGCTGCGTCAAACCAAAGGTGAGGCAGGTGTTAAGAAAATTACTTTCGATGTTAATGTTAGACAGCATTAAGGCTAGTTCGGGCCATGTTATACCAGGAAGTTTAGTCACCGAAGAGGGGTAGTTTCGTATGATTGAATGACGTCGTGATAGATTGCAGTGCCTCGTGAAAGTGAGTAGTGAAGAAAACATGTGCGTCGGGAGGTCAATAGCATACACCGATAATTGGTAGGTATGAAGAATTGTACAAAAACGAATAAACTTTCTAGAGACGAAGTGATATCGACAATAGGGCAACAAAGTCTGCGATGGGCAGCTATCAGGACACCTCCTCCGCATTTGCCTGCACAATCCCGCCTAAAAGTGTCAAAATCAGGGAGGAATGAATTAGGCTCTGTGTCAGCAACGGTTCAATTTAGCCACATTTCTGTTAGTACGAGAAGCTTACAATCTGAAGAATTATTGAGGCTACAGAGTGCTTCATGTTTGGCCAGCAAGCTTCTTAGGTTAGCATAAATAAATGATACCGGGTTTTGTGGTAGTGTGTGATGGTGGCTACGAAGTTAATATAAGTCTTTTTGTGGCGTTATTATACTTGTAAGTTCTGTTCTCTGTGATTAGTTTATCGTATCCAAGTCTAAAAGGTTTCTGTTGGAACTTGCCGAACTCGATTAGTTGGTTAGATGAGTAGTCTTCTGACATGATGTGGTTGGACCGCCTTAGTTGATCAGCATTTGAAAGAATACGTTGTTTTACTTTGAAATGGGCTAATTGACAATTATAGGTCTGTTTATATTAATGCTGTATTTGCCAATTACATGAGCGCGTTCGGTACTAAAAAGGTCTAACTTAATGTTAAGCTTAGAAGTGCAAAGTTCCGCAATCCTGTTCCACGATTCTTGTCGCGTTTATCGTTGAATGTCAGCTACGCCAAAAAAAAAGAAAAAGAAACAGAAGTTTAGAACGACGAGCCCTATCTTCCGAATAATTTACTCGTGATGATGTGTGGGAAATGACCTATGTATTTTTATCGACAACTGCCCTGATACAACTAGTTTCGGTCTTCAGTGCAGTTATGGAGGAAACATCACCTTCAATTTTTGTCAATAGCTTCTTACTGTCGTCAAAAATTTTATCGTTCTGCGATAGTTTGGTTCCACTTGATTCCATTTCGCTTAGAAGAGACGCCTGACCTGAGCTAGCTTATTTCTTCCAATGTTGCAGTTATGTCACAGGATGCCTGCGTAGAAGTGGAATGGGTGTTGGGGCCGGGATTCGATTCCACGTCTCAGATAGTGTGAGAAGTTGTAGGATGACAGACGTGCAGTGGCGAACAATGGTAATGCCGGAGCCTTGGCTTGGCAGCACTAGCAAAGCGGCATAGCGGGAACAACGCAAATATATATATATATATATATATATATATATATATATATATATATATATATATATATATATATATATATATATATATATATATATATATATATATGGTTGTCACCTGTAAGGCGAAAAGCGTCGGGCGTCAGTGAACCGCATTGTCGGAGTGCTGCCAAGCCCACTGGTGAGTGCGAGGGGGTGACGTGTTTTATGCGTGAAGGTTGATGTCTGTGCCGATGTGTCGGCTGAGGCAGGGTAACGTGAAGACGACAAACGCGGTGGATTTCTACTCAAGGGCGGTGCGGCGCAGTAGACAACGGCGCTTGTTTCGATTTCGAGGCATTGGAGGGTAGACGAGGTTGGCCCGTCCGTAGTACTAGGCGCGTTGAGGGTAGGACGAGCCTACACATCGAGAGACGTTAAGGAGCAGGCTGCAGGCGTGAGGCTGTACTTAGCGTTGGCCAGGATTGCTATTTCCTTAATAGTAGGTGCATCCCGCAAGGCAACACACCGTACGCCGGGCGAGCCCGCAGATTTTGTGATACAGACTCCAAGAGAACAGCAGGTGCCAAGGGGAAAACAGAAAACTGTGAGCACCTTTAAGGCCACAAGGCATCGGCGTCGGTGAACCGAATTGTTGGAGTGCTGCTAAGCCCACTGATAACAGCGAGGGGGTGACGTGTTTTATGCGTGAATGTCATTGTCTGTGCCGGTGCGTCGGCTGAGCCAGGTAGCATGGTAAAGATAAATTAGTGCTTCAGTGAAAATACCGCAGTTAGATGTCCTTGGACGGCGCCTACAAATGTTTCGCTGACATTTTGATATTAAGGGGCAGTACTCCTCGAGTAAGATAATTTATTACAATTACCTAATTAAATATCCGTAGCTAGACATTTACTGGCGAATACTCCACTGCACTGGAAACAATGTGTACTAGGTTTTCTTCAAGTACCTCAATTGCTCTTCTTTTTAAAGAAGAGCAATTGAGTGTGATGGTTGGAGCAAAGTTGGTTGTTCCAACTGTTGCATGACAGTTGGGACAACCTGTACAATGGCAACGGGCACGTCTCAGAAATTGGTTGTGTTCGTAATTTGATTAGCTTCTCAAACTCAATCTCCTGGTACCAGTTATATGGCGCCTCGTGGCATGATTCCACGGTCGTTTGCCAAGCGACACTACGTAAATCAGTGGCAATGAGAACCATAAATGAATAGCTCCGCAGCAATTACAACAATTCAGTCACTGTCTCGCTTTCGTGTGGCGCAGCCTTATCCGACGATTGTGGCGTATTTTTGCAGATTTTCAGATTAGGTTGCCATTGTTAGGTTGCCAGTGCCATTATAGTGCGGAGACCCGCCGCGGTAGCTCAGTGGCTATGACGTTGCGCTGTTGAGCGTCGTGAGGCGGTGGGTTCGATACCGGCTGCAGTGACTGCATTCCAATGGGGGTGAATTGCAAGAACGCTCATGTACCGTGCATAGGGTGCACGTTAAACAACCCAGGTGGTCCAAATTAATCCGGAATCCTCCAGTACAGCGTGTCTCATAATGAGATGGTGGTTCTGACACATGCAAGCCTAGTATTTAATCACAATGTCGCTCAATGGCGCCGATGAGCAGCCACTCAAATGCCCCCTATGTCGTGTTCAATTAACCCTTGGCGGTTCTCTGGGCTGCTATAAGATAACGCTTCAGGTTTAAGATAACTGAAGGTCATATATTGAAGGCCTCGCATAGTTTTTGTTCACCTTTCTGGCAAAGAAGTGCTTAAGCCTTTTGAATAGTTGTTTTTGGGGGCCTCTGAATCTGCGTAAGCAAGTAAGGGATACCACCAAAGTTTTCTTGTGTGCACAAAGGAGGAACAGAAAAGAATAAGTGGGAAATAACATGAAGATTAATGTGGCATGTGGTGGCTTTTACGCTAATTAGAGCGACATCTAATTTCCTAGAGAAGGCATTCCGTGTGTGATCCAAGAGGCCATATTATGATCCGAGATTGAAGCCTCGATTGGCTTGAAGATTTTGGCGCTTTTCCGAGAGTTACTGCGTCAGTTTGTCTTTGAATTATATTTGCTTCCTCAATTATTTGTATATTGACCACAAGCGAATAGAGAGCGCAACTGAATTCAAATTTCATGTTACTTAAACAACAATAACTTCTTGAGTATCTCTGCACCAGAAATACGTTTCGAGCATGAGATGTGCGTGATGCAAAACGCAGCAGTGAAAGGGCAACACTGTCATCCACCCATCGGTATAGCCCGAAGTTACGAAGGCAAATCATACAAGTTTGGCTAAAAGAAAGAAAGAAAATATTGATAGGTTTACACTGTAACTTCATGCTACTGTTGAGTAGACGTCAATATTTCCATTTCGTGAAACTTCCTCCGCCTTTAGAATTTCCGCAGTACAGATTTGCCGAAATGCGGCATTGCAGCGATTCAGGGGAAGCATGCCAAACTAAACTATTGGATAACGTATAAACAGCGTGAAAGTGGCACTAAAATAACATAACCACAAAAATAACGCAGATATTCTTGATTTGATTTCAGTAAGTGACATAAAAATCGTTCTTGAAAGTTGTTCTTTCAAACAATGAACATATTTCAGGTGCTTGGGAAGCACCTGAGCACCTGTAATCGAGGGCAAGATACAACTGGCTTCCTATCATCCAAATAATGGAATATCGAAGCCGACTATCAGAGATATATTAAATTTTTGCATTGCCCTTTGTTCAACACGTAATTATACTTAGATTCTGACTAATAGCTTCAATGACGGGGGAAAGATCTTCAGCCTAACATATAACCAGTAATGTACTAAGGTTGTTTTGAAGGTGTTGGCATGACTAACCTGATTTCAGGATTTACGAGAGGAGAGCGATGAATGCCACCTCTTGCATAGTCTATACGTGCACAGAGTCGATTCTTAGGGAAGCATTAGGAACTATGCCAAAAATTAGCAACATGTGCTACACTATGAGACATTACATTTTTGCCAACATGACGAATGTTAGAACAAGCTTTTTGTCAATGAAAAAGCATGGGATTGTATTCAATTCTATCTGAAGAATGGATTATTTCTTTATGTGACTGATCTATCGGACTCATGCCATTCATTGGGGATACATTGATAACAAGTGATAACACGTGAAAACATTAATGTAGATGTTGGCGTAGGAGTTATTCATGCGGACGTTCATAATTTTTTAAATCTACGAGAATATCTTTGGTGAGAGCGAGGTACGACAGGGCAAGGTTAGATAAGATGGAGTCCCGTATAGCCCTATCACTAAAATGATTCATCAACGCTCTAAACTGCGAAAAAAAAAAGAACTGAAATGACGGACTTGTGTTGGCTCTTTTTGAGCATCGATACAAGCAAATTTACCTGTTGGTATCAATTCAGGTGGAGGGGTATGGCCTGTGGGGAATAGTCTTTCCTGTTATATTGATACATATGTGTTATCTCTTGTCTCTATTTGTATTTTTCTGTCTTCCTTGCATTTCTCTCTTACAAAAGTAGCAAACCGAATATTTTTTCCAGTCAAGTTGCCCGCCTTGCCTTTATGCTTTTATTTCTTGCTTGTCCTCCTCTCCCAGGGTTTTGACCTAATTATTGACGCTTACCCTGTGCTTGTGAATTGCCTCGAGTATAGCAATGTTATCGGCGGTCTCCATAAAGGCGGTCGACGCTCCCTGGGCGATAGCCTTGCAAACACCCCAAAGAAGTGCGTACGTGTGGACCAACGACGATGTGGAGAGGGACAAGTCTTCTGGACCTAGACGCATGTGCCCAGGGTGGCTGTAAAGCGGCAAAAACGAAAAGAAAAGATCATTTTTTTTTGTTCGGTGTACAGAACTTCACGACGCAACGAAAGCTATATGGCTAGTGTCAAGTAAGGAGAACGAGCTACGGGTTTCAAAGATGAGTGAACGGTTCGCCCATTGTGTGCCACTGATCTGTACATGACGCTTACACTCAGTCGGTATCACAAAGGGGGCGGTCAGCGGCGGACAATAGAGGAGCCCTTGCTCTGGTTCTCCGTACAGACCGTTTCATTTGGCCGAAGCGACTACGTGACTCATGGCTTTCATTGCAGTGTATGGATTTGGTTGAAATAGAGAGTAGGGATGGATACTGCTTGTTTTTTTAATAAAAGCACGTGGTGGCTTTTATTATAAGGCTTTTGTTCATATAATGGGCATATAATGTATACTCGTATTGTTAATACATTGTGTGTATGATGTTGGCGCCTTTAAGTGGTACCGGGTGCTCATTTTCGCATTGCAATACATTCAATGGACTGCCATACATGAGGAAAAGAGCGCTACGAAGACGTTGACTAAGAGAGGAACATGTACGACGGACAAGGTGCTACTTCCAGCTAAATGTTTTTTTTTTGAAGAGACAAGTTTTTATATAGCTACAACCTAGAATAGCACCACCGTGAGAACACGACCTCGTTATCTCATTAGAAAAGCTATGTCTTTTTCGGCAAGCGTCACTGACGGGCAGCTAATGCACGTGCCCTCGGCGTTTGCAATGTAGAATGCTTCTAATGTCTCCCGTTCTAATCTATCTCTAGAACGTGCCAGAAACCTGGTGTCATGAAGATACGGACGGCAATTGTGATGTTTACAGTGTTCACCCAGATGGCCCCCCTTATTGTCATTTACGGCTCAATTGTGTTCACGCTCCTATGAAGCACGATCTTCATAGGAGCGGGAATAGAAGTCGGTGGTAACGCCGTTAGACAGGAAACCAGTAAGCTATCACAGGAGACGAAAGATCTGATCAAGAAACGCCAATGTATGAAAGCCTCTAACCCTACAGCTAGAATAGAGCTGGCAGAACTTTCTAAGCTAATCAACAAGCGTAAGACTGCGGACATCAGGAACTATAATATGGATAGAATTGAACAGGCTCTCAGGAACGGAGGAAGCCTAAAAACAGTGAAGAAGAAACTAGGAATAGGCAAGAATCAGATGTGTGCGTTAAGAGACAAAGCCGGCAATATCGTTACTAATATGGATGAGATAGTTCAAGTGGCTGAGGAGTTCTATAGAGATTTACACAGTACCAGTGGCACCCACGACGATAGTGGAAGAGAGAATAGCCTAGAGGAATTCGAAATCGCACAGGTAACGCCAGAAGAAGTAAATAAAGCCTTAGGAGCTATGCAAAGGCGGAAGGCAGCTGGGGAGGATCAAGTAACAGCAGATTTGTTGAAGGATGGTGGACAGATTGTTCTAGAGAAACTGGCCACCCTGTATACGAAATGCCTCATAACCTCGAGCGTACCGGAATCTTGGAAGAACGCTAACATAATCCTAATCCTTAAGAAAGGGGACGCCAAAGACTTGAAAAATTATAGACCGATCAGCTTACTGTCAGTTGCCTACAAAGTATTTACTAAGGTAATCGCAAATAGAATCAGGAACACCTTAGACTTCTGTCAACCAAAGGACCAGGCAGGATTCCGTAAAGGCTACTCAACAATAGACCATATTCACACTATCAATCAAGTGATAGAGAAATGTGCAGAATATAACCAACCCTTATATATAGCTTTCATTGATTACGAGAAAGCGTTTGATTCAGTCGAAACCTCAGCAGTCATGGAGGCATTACAGAATCAGGGTGTAGATGAGCCATATGTAAAAATACTGGAAGATATCTATAGCGGCTCCACAGCCACCGTAGTCCTCCACAAGGAAAGCAACAAAATCCCAATAAAGAAAGGCGTCAGACAGGGAGATACAATCTCTCCAATGCTATTCACAGCATGTTTACAGGAAGTATTCAGAGACCTGGAGTGGGAAGAATTGGGGATAAAAGTTGATGGAGAATACCTTAGCAACTTGCGATTCGCTGATGATATTGCCTTGCTTAGTAACTCAGGAGACCAATTGCAATGCATGCTCACTGACCTGGAGAGGCAAAGCAGAAGGGTGGGTCTGAAAATTAATCTGCAGAAAACTAAAGTAATGTTTCACAGTCTCGGAAGAGAACAGCAGTTTACGATAGGTAGCGAGGCACTGGAAGTGGTAAGGGAATACATCTACTTAGGGCAGGTAGTGACCACGGATCCGGATCATGAGACTGAAATAACCAAAAGAATAAGAATGGGCTGGGGTGCGTTTTGCAGGCATTCTCAAATCATCAACAGCAGGTTGCCAGTACCAGTACTCACATATGGGGCAGAAACCTGGAGGCTTACGAAAAGGGTTCTGCTGAAATTGAGGACGACGCAACGAGCTATGGAAAGAAGAATGATGGGTGTAACCTTAAGGGATAAGAAAAGAGCAGATTGGGTGAGACAACAAACGCGGGTAAATGACATCTTAGTTGAAATCAAGAAAAAGAAATGAGCATGGGCCGGTCATGTAATGAGGAGGGAAGATAACCGATGATCATTAAGGATTACGGACTGGATTCCAAGGGAAGTGAAGCATAGCAGGGGGCGGCAGAAAGTTAGATGGGCGGATGACATTAAGACGTTTGCAGGGACAACATGGCCACAATTAGTACATGACCGGGGTAGTTGGAGAAGTATGGGAGAGGCCTTTGCCCTGCAGTGGGCGTAACTAGGCTGATGATGATCGTGATGATGATGATGATGATGACGACGACGACGACGACGACGACGACGACGACGATGATGATGATGATGATGATGATGATGATGATGATGATGTGTTCACGCGCCCTTTCATTGAAACACCGCCCGGTTTGACCGCTATAAACCTGTTGGAAACTTAGCGGTATCTCATGCACGACATTACTTTTGCAAGCCGTGTACTGCACTGCATGTTTCTTAGAGTATGGTTCGGGTTTTTCCTTTCTCAGCATAGGGAATATCTTGGTCAACTTACACGGTGCACTGAAGAGATTAACACTGTGCTTTTGCGCAACCTTCTTGAGGTTGTGGGACCCCCTGTGCCAATAAGGAATCACATGTAATCTCTTCCTATCAACTGTCTTTTTCTGTGTTAATGGCCTCTCTTGCCTGTTTGATCTTTTGAAGAAGCTTATCGCTGACGCTAGGAACCAAATGTGAAGGAAAACCGGTTAGGCGCAGTCTTGAAACCTGGTTATTAAAGCTGGTTTCTACTTTGTGGATGCAAGATTTATTTAGAGCTTCCTTTAGACAAGTCGTTCTTTTTACTAGCTTGGAGTGGACACTGTCGTATGAAATTAGCTGCTTGTTCAACCTCGGCTGGTATTCGAAACAGACATGCGTGTTCATTAGAGTGAGACTGAAGTCCAGAAAACAAATATTGTTATCACAAGGCTTTTCGCGCGTGAAGAATAGAATGCCAATTGAAAAGAAAAATACAGTACCTCATATAAATAATGGAAGAAAGTCAATCTTAAAGTTCAATCACATAGTTACGATGTAGGCAGCTCGAAAGAGGTTTAACATAAAAAAGAAACACCAAAACGTAAGGTCCGGTCTCATAAATGCGACAAATACATGGCACATGGCTAAATATTGAGTAAGAAAACGGAAAGGCTTATGAAGTCAGGCAGAGGATTCAACAAAGGTTTCTGTTTGTCAAATTGTTCTTATATGAATTTAACATGGTGAGCACGGCCTAATTAGGAATAAACAAAACAAAAAGAGACGGTAGAGTATGAGAAATACAACGTCAGTTTGAAAAGAAACGTTGAGAGCAAAATATAGTCCAACTTTGCACTGTCGTGTTCCCGGGTTCAAAGCACATGGCGAGTTGTCGTAGCCAAATACACAATTTAGCTTATTTCTCAGCGATTTGTTTTGCGATCAAAGCTTTAGCAGGCGTGAACGTTTCTTTACAGCAAGGTTCCTCAACGCTCGTCCTCGAAAGCAGCCTCGATTGGCTTGCCTTGTAGGATAAAAATAAGTACGCGCAAATTATAATACAGGGACAGAGGTAGAAGCAAATCAAGTAACGCTCGCTCCAAACAGGTTTGTTTCGAAGCCTTAGCGTTTTCTTTCACACATCCGTCGACCGTAAACAAAACAGTAATGTTTTTATGAGATAATTCACACCCGCTGAATCTATGTCGGACCAATCAGCCCTAGGAAATGAGCTTCATCAACAACCAAATATAGTAACGATGTAAACGAACGAGTAACATTGTCTCGTAGTGGCGCATTTTTCTATTCGGACGTCGTGTCCCGTTTTCTTTAACCTAAACCTATTTCACTTTCTTGTCGTTTCGCGTCTTGCTTTAAAACATTATAATACAGTTTTTATAAGCTACTGCGCACATCTACGTTAGGTTTTCGGTATTATTGCAAACAAGTCATGTTGCAAGTGCTCTGGCCGAGGTTGGATTCTTACCGCCATTAAACTGCGCCGACAACGGAATGGAGGTCCGTGGGCGTTTTGCTTTTCTGCAGGAAGCCGACCTTTTTCTTAGGAGTCGGTGCTCCTTTAACCCCTCCCACAGAAACACTATTTTTTGGGTATACTTGTATCTATACTATAATCGGCCCGAGATTGTTAGCCAGTGCCCCTAATGGTATTGGGGGACATGCACGTGCTTCAAGGTGTTCAGGTTCAACCGAGAAAGAAAGAGAGAGAGAATAACTTTACTGATAATCCAGGATGGTGTCAGAGGAGGGGAAGGTTGGGGAATCCCTTCTTGTTTGGAATGTCGGGAGTGATTGTCGAGCGTGCTGGTGCCTGGTTACCCAAAGACATGTAAGGGCATTTGTTTTATTCGTGTCAAATGGGGTTCTAATCGTCGGATGGAATTTGAGCGCCCTTTCGTGTGGTACAGCTGAGAGCCATATACGTAACAGTTGGAAGGTAAAAGAAAGATAAGCTGCATACAGATAAGCAACTTGCTCTCTTAGCAGGTTTCGCAAAAGTGGACAGTTGTTACCCCTTTGAAAGAACGAATACGGAAGAGCCCATCTCGCGATGACTGGCGTGAGTAATGTGTTTAGCATTGAATCAGTATAGCGAGACAACGTATTGCTACCGTCGAAACGAGTTATGTATGAAGCGTGTACTGCAGTGGGATTCCTTTTTCGCGCTTCTCTAAGAACACTCGGCGCCATCTAGCGTTGCCGCCGCGAAGTCTGCGCGTGGCCTCCAAAATTGATGGCGCGCCCGTATGCGAGAACACTGAGAAACGCGTCTTGCGGCGACCGAGATCCTTTCTCACGCTTTATTCGGAACACCGGGTGCCATGTTGACTCTTACTCTGCACACTCACTCTCTCTTTCTCCCTGCGCCGCATAGCGGAGCACCGAAAAGTCCGCGCATGGTCACCGAGACAAGAATTATGGGTCGCGGTGCCTGCGAGCTCTGAAAATCGTTACCTCACTTGCACATCCAGCGATACCTACTCAATGACCCAAGTTGGCCAGAGTTTCATTGAACAGCGGCACATACCCAGTGCATTCATGGCGCCGTTCGCCAAGGCGTTGGCGTGAGATACGTTCTTAAAAAGCGGCATATCAGTGCATTTGTGGCGCAGCCTACAAACGCGTCGGGTTACTGTCCCTGAGGAACATTTGTGACTGTGACGTTTGTTCTATTCCACTAAGCATCAAAGAAATCTAATACGTCGTTGGCGCCTTCCCTCCGGCACACACCCAATTACCCAAGTTTTTGTCAAAAATGTTAAATGAAGAGCGGCACGCGCCTACTGGCTGGCACCTGCTCAGTGACGCATGCCGGCATCAAGAGGTTTATTGAAGACCAGCACAGACCGAATGGCACATGCCTAGTGCTCCAAGTCGGCGTTAACGTGTTTCTTCGAAAAGTGATACATACGCAGTCCCGCGTCTACAGTGACCAGTGTTAGTTAAAGAGTGACAGATATGTACATAATGCCACATACTCAGTGACCCAAGGTGGCCAAATGGTTGGTTTCGAACTCTGTTCCCTCAGTACAGCAGCGTGACGCGCTACCCATTCGACCATATACTACCCAGTGGCTCAGGTAGGTGTGAAAACGGTTACCTACATACATACATACATACATACATACATACATACATGCATACGTATATGCATACGTACACGCATACATACGTACATGCATGCATACGTACGTACATGCATGCGTACGTACGTACATGCTTACGTACATACATGCATACGTACGTACATACATGCATACGTACGTACATACATGCATACGTACGTACATACATATATACGTACATGCGTACGTGCATATAAGCATACATAGCCCGAGGAAAGTGTGAGGAGTACCGTATAGAATACTAACGCATTAAAAAATTCTAACCTGCTTGACTGAACGACAGCCAGGAGGGACTCGTGACAATGCACTACCAGTTTCGGTTTGCCAGTCGTGCCGCTTGTAGATGTCATGTAACAGATCTGGTTTTCTTGATACTCGGGAGGCGGTGGCATTGGGCCTCCTTCTTCGCGCCCTTTCTTCAGCAGCTCATTCCATGTGATTACGCTGTTCGTTGCGCCGTTCGTTTTATGCACCGGTTCGTCCAGTGCTATAATGTGCTGCAATGCAATCAACAGATGGATCTTGAGAATGTGCTGGTCAGGAAGCTTGGGTAGATAGAATTATGCGTCGTGTAGCGCAAGAATCGTACTGAACATTACAAGCATGTACCTTTCAGCTATAAGGTGGGAAGGAGGGGGGAGGCAAAGAAAGCTTAGCAAGGTCTGAGATGAAAACTTCGTAACCACGCATTAAAGCAGCTTGATACGACAATTTTGTAACAGGACCTACTAAAGACTTTAAACGTCCACTTTTAATATGATGGCTCACAAGCAATGTGAGTTAATACTATTTTGTTTGAGCGTTTTCAAAGACTTTGCTGAAACTTGAGAGTTCTATAACAAACAGGTTGGCTGTAAAGTATTTACATGCTCGTACTTCAAAAATATGTGTGACATCCATTTTGATTGATTGATTGATTGATTGATTGATTGATTGATTGATTGATTGGTTGGTTGGTTGATGAGGCTTAATGTTCAACAGCAGCATCAATTTTGTCCGCTCGCTCTAGGCACCCTAAAGTGCTGACTCCGATAATACACTGGCCCTGTGGCCTCTGACGACGAAATTGTACGTTTGCTCGGAGCCTCGCTGGAAACCCTTGAAGACTTGGTTTAGTACACCTTGATGGAACTGAATATATACATGCTTGGCGGTCTGGCTGTAAAAAACTGTACTTACGCTACCATTAGCGTCAGTAGTATCATTTAACGTAGAGGGAACCCACGCTTGCCAGGAGGCGCTGCGGTATTTTTTTATTGATTTATATATACTGCCATCTCATGCCAGGTCAAAAGCAGGGTGGATATACAAAAGTATACATACAAACATGTAAACACATACAAGTTCATAAGTGCTTTACTCGAATATGCTGACCTCATTCAATGAAGACGAGACGAAAATGGCACGATGTCGTCAACTCTGAGAGGAGTTGACGACATCGGTGGCAGTGGCAACACGCGTTTCGAGAAACGCATGATCTCATGCGTTCAAGCACGCCGGCACTTGAACCCTGTAAAATTACAGATATTTACTTATGGATAAGCGGCCGCTGCCGCTTCCCGGCAACTGCAGCTTATACAACCGTGATCGTTACCGGGAAACGCTTGCCGGCGCGGATGCGTGGAGGCGAGCGCCATCTGATGGTGCTGCAAGGAACCCAGCGGCGCACGGCGCGTGTGCCTTTCGCTGTGATTGGTGGAGTTTCTGGTCGACGGAGACGAAGAAATCCCGGGAACCTAGTCATATACAGTTTGGCTGTGAAAATCGTAAGGCAAGACACAGATAAACGAATAGGAAGGGTGCCGGTTGAAACAGTGCTTGGAAACCGCCTCGGGGTAATACGTGAAGTTCCCGCAGCCATTGCCTTTTACGAGCCGTCTAATGTGAAGGACGTGCCAACTGCGGCTCCTTGCACAAACGTTTAAACAGGCGGCAGCAAAAGCAACTTGTTTTGTGGTTGCAGCAACTTAATTCCAGCGCTAACACTATATTCGCTAGCTACAGAGTGGTTAATGTCGTACTCACAAGATTGTTTCACACTTAAGACGGCTTACACCCTTCGACCTTTTGCATAAACTAGCAACTTATAAGGATCTCACCAGAGACTACGGTTAGTTGCACGCTGGGCAAGTGCTTCTAGGCGAAGCGGAGAGGCAGCCGAGGACTGCGCACCACTGCGTATTGGACGTCCCTCATCGAGGTAATTAAACAGCGATACTACGCCGGTGAAATGAACTAGAAATCGGAGAAAAAATGCTGATCTCTTTCACAAGCATTGTTCATAACACGAAGCTGAAACGTGTATTCTAAGAAGCACGTTCACAGATGCAAGTCCCTAAATGCGCACTGTCTTTTATTACTGCGCCGAAGCCTTAGACGGCTCGTGGGTAGAAAAATCTGACGACCGTCCGGCGCCATGGCACCAGAATTCAAGTGACCAGTGAGCATGCACAAAACATTTCGGCACCATCATCAGACTGCACTGAGATATAGTGCCGAATGCCACGGGCTGCCGTGTTTACGCTCAAGACCAAGATAGTACAGACTATCCGCTCAATAATAAAAACAGATTGATGTGACGTCTTAAACACATTAAATGGCATGATAAATGATTACAGGTGATACTCTTCAATGTAAATTAAGTTTTGTAAGTGTTAACTGTGAATCTGAGGTAACTTATGGGAATTATTAGGTGATTTAAGTGAAGTAATGCAGTGAATGACTTTATAAGTGATTGGAGGTGATACCTTTAAATGTGTATTTAGGGGTGTTAAATATGAATATCAGGTAAATTAATCAAATGGTGACTTAAGTGAAGTAAAGTGAATTAAGGTGAATCGAATGTAAGTTTATGCGAATCTAAGGCGAAAAAGTGAATCAAATGTCAATTATGTGTCTACCATGTCTACCGCGACCTGTCGCATCTCTATGTGTACATTCGGTTAGGCGCGTCATGAAATAACTTCAGAGCCATTCCACTGCGTGAAGGAGGATGATCAGCGGAGCTGTATATATATATGTTGATAATAAATATGTTGCTTGAAAAAAAAAACACGTGGCACAATGAATTTCGTATTCTCACGTTTCTTCTGTTTCATTAGATTGCATACTCAAAGCTGTTCTTTATTTTTAACTTTCTTTTGTTTGCTTTCTTGGAATTATTATTTGGCCACCAAGGTAACCATCGCTTTATGATCGCTATGATATGTGGCCAGTGGCTCTGTGGCGACACTGGAAACGTTGTTGGCCAATGTGAGGTCTATACACGAAAGATTACGCATCGTGGGCACACCGATGTTTATGCAACATTGAATGCCGAACTTTTCTAAGAGAAACGCCACGAACCGCCACTATCCGTCTGGCCGAGACTCGTCTGTGTTGAAATCACCCACAATTACGAGGGGTGTGGAGTCGGTAGGGTTTATCCAACCAAAGGTTCATCCGCTTGCCGTTTGCGGCACGGTCTTCGTCCGTATTACGTGCCACCCGCCGTCGCCGCGCACATTCTCGCTTCTGTTCAGGACAGTGTTCTTCGTAGGCGCGCTGCTCTTCCACAGTCCTCACCGCACGCGGCCTGTAGGCCGCGTGGGGTGAGGTCTTACCCATTGCACGGGTGGAAGGGAATTGGGTGAGAAAAGATTACGTGGTTTGTCTTCTGGAAAGCCCGTGATGTCAAAGTACAATCTATACTAAACAGTGTCTATTCCGGTGTTACTTTTTTTTATTACGATACTTTTTTTTTATTGCAACATGTTTTGATGCTTCTAGCGATTAGACGGAGCTGGGACATACCCGGGTTTACGCTTTTGCTTTATGCTTTAGCTCCTTTAGCTCTGGGGTGGCCGCCATCTTTTTTGCCTACGCACAAAAAACCCGTACAATGACGTGGCGCCTCGTATGAAACGCGGCACGGCGGACGTAGTCCAGTCTGTCTCGTCCTACTGAACGCGCTGTGTCGTTCGATGCAAAGCACGTCCTCGGAGGACCAACTACTTAAACCTACCGCGAAAAAAAAAAGTAACGAGAAAACAAGTAATAGGAAGTAACGTAGCAACCGAATGAGGATGTCAAAGTAACGTAATGAATGTATCGTGAGCGCGCAGGATTTCATCTTTCTGCTCGATCTTTAGCCTGTGCTAGAACGTCTGTTAACTTTTAATTACAGTTTCAAGCAATGGCAGTGATAGTAAGCGCGCGAGGCCTGTGCCGCTGCGCCGCGTAAACAGCACCCTGGAGGCTACCAGGCGCCTTAGGTATATTCTACGGGACGGTAAGTGCCTATGCGGTGAAACTGCGTCTTTAGAGCTCTGGCGGCATCGCGCATGCGCGCGCCCCCAATACGCATCTTCAAAAAATAAGAATATACGCATTAGGCGAGTTCGATTATCGAGTAGCATATCTGGGCTAAGTGCGAGCACGTAAATAAATATAAATAAATGCGCTGAAAGCGAAGCGTCCTTGGCGTAAAGGGCCCCCTCCGCCCTGCCCTATACCAACCACTCCTCCTCATCCTTCCGCGAGCAGTCCCTCCCTTCCCCGTTCATGTCATCCTACCGTTCTTTGACCATCCCCGCTTTCAGCTCCCACCCCATCACAAAGTTGCGCCGTGTCTCGGCAATGCCAGAAAAGTGGCGTGATGATGATTCCGCGACGTACGATATAGAGGCGGATTGTAACTGTAGATGTAAATCGGTAGTGCGTGTTGCTGGGTCAATTGGCTCTAGTGAACGATTTCAGGCAATGAATCCTATGCCAACTAAGCTTTTATGTGGCCACATAGGTGGCTATATGTTTTATGGTCTACCCGCCGCGGTGGCTTAGCGGCTACACATTTGCATTGCTAAGCATGAGGTCGTGGGATCAAACCAGGCCCCGGTGGCCGCATTTCGCTAGAGGCGAAATGCAAAAGCGACCGTGCCCCGTGCATTGGGGGCACGAATGTTTAACTGGTGGTCAGAACCAAGCCGTAGTCCCTCACTATGGCGTGCCTCATTATCAAATCGCTGTTTTCGTGCGTAATACCCCAGAATCAGTTTTACGGTTTTACAGAATACTGTGGGTCGCAATTCTTGCAAATATTTGCCTGTGGCGTATTTTAGTACATTGTTCTTTCAAAATGTATATTTTGTGTCCACAGTGCCCCCCCCCCCTCATTAGCCATTGCCATAATTTTATTCCATACTGGTTTTACCGTTTCGTTGGGCCTCTTTGCAGCCAAGTCACACCTACCTCTCATAATTCATCGCCCCCCTGCAAACTGATAATCACTGGCCTGGTGCTCTTTGACTGTATTTGGCTCTTGTACCACAAAACACTACATTCATCATCATTATTAGAGAATACTGCGATTAGGGGCCATCTTGCATGATTTTTATTGTACGACTCGTTCGTTTTGAGCAACAATAGCACGAGCTTCCCTCATAATTTTTTTAAGCCAACGATCTTATCTGCAAATCCACCTCTAACTTTAAAAGCTTTGAGAGAACATTTGTAAGAGAAAGCACTGAAATATATTTCAAAGAAATGAAACCGGATTAGCAGAGTCTTGTCGACGCCTAATTATCCCCCCGATAAACATAAGCTTCTTTTTCGAACGCCAGGAAATTAGCGTAATGATGATTGCGTGACGTAGGTACACGGGACAGATTTTTCGCTGGAGCTCGACAGAGCACACTTTCATGTTAAAAGATTCCTTTCAGTTCGAAGCTCCTTGCGCACCATAATGACAATACCCTATTAAATTAAATTCAACAAATAACATACGAATAATAATTCAATAAGCATTCTGGGTTAGCATCTGAGCGATGTAATTTCACTTTCTTGCAATGTTTGCACGATTTTGCTTACAACATGGTTTTATGTTGTTAATAAAAAGTTAGGCACTAAAGCAAAAAAAGAAAGAAAATTCATGGTCAAAAGTCGTTGCGGCATAGTTGTTCCCATAACTGTTAAGAAACTGTGTCCTTCGCAAATAATAATTATTTTTTGTTCATCGAGGAAATGCACGCAGAGTTTATAAATAATAATCAATCACAGCGTCTTTTTATTACATTTTGACGTTGTTTTCAAAAGTGTGACCAACCCTTTCCCTCCCCTCTCCTTGTCCATAATGTTGTTTGTTGTTGTAGTGATGACACAACTGCATTTACCTCTCTGCTTCGATGTGGAGCTTTACCTTCTGTACAAAAGTTGTTTGATGGAAGATCCAAGCAGCAATTAAAGACAGAGATGGAAAATATAGTTTAACATTGCCAGTATTTTGGGCGCATACCTTTATAGAAACCAGTCTTCGCTGCAGTTCGAGGGCCTCTTGGACCCGGTCTGGCTCACAGCAGACAGAGGCCAGGGACAGGGTTTGCATTGCGTCAGCCAGGATATCTGCATCGGCGCATAATTACCAGCATAATATGCGCATGCATTTAGGATTTTTAGGAAAGAAAAACCCGCCAGAAACAATCTGTTGTTCGGAAATAAGTTTTATCAGTCGTGGCAGGAAATCATTCTCCTGAGCGATGATTCATACATGTTCAAGCGTGATATACCCAGCAAGAAATTTAAGCAGAAACGTTGTTCATTGGCTTTACCAGAGTTAATCCTTGCCTCCTGTTTTTGAAGCCAAAGCTTCGCAACAGGCAATAGTAGAGCTGTCTTAACGCCACTGCAGGTGATAAAACTTCGGACGGCAAAAGAAGAACACATGAGCGAATAATTTTACCGTTAGTTTCCTTTCACTTGTGCTGCTTGAAACACCAAACCAATTTCTAAAACCTTTGCAAGAAAAACGAAGAACATGTAGAAAGACAACAAGCTTATTAACTTATCAGTAGAAGGAGAATAAGGTTGGATAATCACATGCTCAGTACTTTCGGTAATGAGCGAAGATATATAGAAAAGACATGTTTTTTGCCGCAATTGAACACACACGCATAAGGTCTTCCTTTTGTGTGTGTTCAATTGCGGCAAAAAACATGTCTTTTAGCAAGCACCAACTAGGCCAACAAGCAGTTCTGTTGCAACATATATAGAAAAAATTGCCTGTGGTTTAGCTCTGGTCACGGTGGCTCTGATTAACCCTAGCTGAATTGCGAAAGCAAGAGCTGCATGGCTACGCTTGTGGTGTTAGCTTATGGTTAAGCGTTTGGTTTAGCTCTATTGTATAGACACGACAAGACACACTGTTCAGGTAACGAGTAGGCTAGGTAACGACGAGGTAACGTCTGCGCAGCGTCTCATTCCGACGCTCTCGACAACTCAAAGCGGTCTTTTCCGCAGTTGAAGAGTCACTCCGGGACGTGGCACGACTTCTTCTTGCCGCACCTTCGTTACGACGCTTCTCGAGTCATGCGGCGCGTTCTTCTGGCGTCTCTTGACCGCTTTGTCTCTTCCTCGCTTCGTTCTGTCGTTGTTACGTCTATTTCGCGCTCCCCATAACGACTATAAAGGCCACAATACATGGAGCGAACTTTCACGACGAAGTTCGGGCGGCAGAAAATCTGCCGCGGCGCGACGCCGTATGTTCGTCGGGCTGCGCTACATGGAGCGAAGACACGGCGGCCGCCGCCGGCGAGTCGCTGCGTTGTTATCAGTGTGGCTAGACGAGGCAAATGCGCTGTCGTGAAACACTTGACAAAAAAAAACTTTAACGACAATTATTATCGCTTTTGAATTACCGAACACTCTAAAAACGCGTAAAATTTTGTTTAGAAATGATTTCTAGTCTTTTTTATGTGTTTGAGACATTCGTGTGCCGATGTAGTTCAAAGAAAGCGGCGATGCTATGCGTTGTGGCAACAATGGGCGGGTAAACAACTTTCGGCTCCTCCAACTCCGCGGCTCTGTTCTGTGGCTCAACGCGCGCGCGGCCGAAGCAAGCAGACCCGAAAGTAGCGCACGTGAGCTTGTCTAACCATGGCTGTTATTAACTTGTTAAATTCCAGCCGCGCCGCTTTGGATGCCATGAATACGAAAAGCGGGAGACCGGCGTGAACGATAGAACGGGATCGGGATACACGGACAAGCGGGGAAGCCTAGCCGGAAGTCGGGGCGGATAGTGAGACCTGGTTGGCTTGCTTTGGGGCGCCGCTCGTTTGCCGCTTCCGGTATCGTCGCCGCCCGACGAACTTTTCTGCGCCAGCTGGATCGGCGGCGAACGACGTTTTCTCCGCCGCCGCGCGTCGCGCGTATGCCGCCGGGCGTCGAACGCCGACTTTTCGTCGTATATTCGCTCCATGTATTCTGGCCTTAAATACACTGAGGCGACCGCGAGGCGACACCTCCTCTCCATCTACCCCAGCGAAGCGAGCGACGACGACGGCGGCGCCATCTGTTGGAGCGCGGCTCCGGCGTTGCTAGGCAACAGCGGCTCAAGTTCGTTCTTCGACCACGGCATACGGCACACAGCGCGACGAGCCGAAATGTCTCGCTGGCTGGCGTAGTAAAGCTTTCGCTTTAAAATATTAACTCTTTAAGGTCTACGTTTACGAGCTTTGCGCCAGATTAGTGCCGATACTACACGCCTTGGAGAAGTTTGTTTGCTGCGACGAGCCACTGTGGAGCCATCTTGGATACACTCAGTGACGGCGGCTACCTCCGACATTTCGGTGCTCACCTTTGCGTCCTTTTTAACTTCTTTTTTATCCTTATATGAATACCACGCAATGTGTGACTCAGACAATGTGACACGATAAAGTGGAAGCAACAAGTATAATTTATGATCGCTAGTAAACTTATGGGCGTTCTTTTAGGCATATATGGCACCCAAGAGCCTTCAGACAAGAAGCTTCGCGAACCAGGGCCGAAACTGTGTAAACATTACTAGCACAATTTAACACGCAAGGGGAGCATTCTACTACGATGTATCTCACAGCTCGTAAGTAGCTTTTGGGCTGGTAAAGTTAACCAGCTTTCAGTACATTCACTATTATCGACACCGACTAGGGGGGTGGGGATGGCTTTGGGGCCTGAACCCTCTCAGAAGTTTGCCGGTGGGGGTAAGGCAAAGCCACCCCCCCCCCCCCCAACTTCGAGGGTGTGATTACCAGAGTTCTGTTACCCACATTATTTGAGGTTTCTGCCTTGGCCTTTTTTACATAAAATTTTATTTTCGCTAGAAGCTTACTGCGTCATTGTCGGTGCGACATGTACAGCTTTTAATTCATACTTTCGCTTTATTTCTGCAAATTCTGACAATAAGAAGTCACGCACGTTAGAAGCATCAGCGGCGGCTGTCACACCCGTATTTTCTCGCTTCAACATTCTTTAAAATTTGCACTGTGAACACCATGCACAAACATTATATATCTACATATATACGTAGAACAAGATGTGTTATATTTTTTTTTTACAAAGAAGGAGGTAGCCAACTAAATTATTTCTAATGGTGTCGACAGCATACGCCTAGAGAATGGATATGTTGCTGTATGTGCACCTCGCTTCAAATTACTTTGCGGGCTTTCTTGATCCTGAAAAGGAAGCCTGCAGACTTCATTCAGTCACCACTTCTGCAGTCTTTCATCAACGGCGTGTGAAATGCACGTGAATGATGTGTCTCAGCATTGCTTCGGTCCGGTAGGCAGTACATGTTACCGACTAACGAAAAAAAAACTCTTCTAACAATTTGCAACGCTTACTCGGGATGGAAACATCGCCACTTGCATGTAGAGGTCACACACACACACACACACACACACACACACACACACACACACACACACACACACACACACACACACACACATATATATATATATATATATATATATATATATATATATATATATATATATATATATATATATATATATATATATATATAATTCACCGATCAACCGAAATGAGTCCAAGCCAGATTTACTCGAAATCAGAATCAATAGCAGTCATGCACAGCAGCGCTCATCTCGGAGGACTCACAGTCGAAGCAATATTAGTGAGAGTGAAGTATAAGACAATTACACGAAGGAAAATTCTTACCATATGAATCCGCTGAGAGAGCCGAATCCCCAACTTGACAGCCAACATTAAAAGGAAGTCTGACCGAGAACCAATCGCATTGGGTGCGCTGATTCGGATCACGCTCAACAGGTAATTTTCCGGCGCAGCGCACTTTCGCGCGTCGCTACTAAATGGCGTGAGGAGGCGATCGCGGAGGTTTACGGCGGATTCCGTACACGTAGCAGAATAAATTAGGTCAAATGGCCCTGTGTCATGTAAGGCTCGTCAAAATTTCGACAGGAAAGTGCGGCCCTTACAGGACTTTATACGTTAGTTATATTGGCCATATAGATTGTAATAAATGTGCACTTGCTAACTAAAATAACAAGCACACTGTAATGCACGGACCACGTAAACCTGCAAACCTTCATCATCTGGTACTCACTGTAATATTGGCTCTGTCAGCAATCTCCCGTTAGCACTCTCTCTGAACTTAGACTATGCTATCTGGAACACTAGGGGCACGAAAAGACAGCCCGGGAAGGAAGACAGCACGCACGAATTTAGCAGCCATCCCTTCTCGGCCTGGATCATTGCACCCACCAATGATTACCAAGAACTAGATACGTCCCGTATGCCGCGTAGGCATCAGCCGCGCTCAGTCATTCGCAGCTACGGCCGAAATAGAGGTGAAGAAGCACCCTTTGCTTCCCAAGCGTGCGTTTGAACACGTGATCTCAAACTAACCTGAATACTGAGCGCGTGGGAAGATCATTCCCATCAAACCTCCATCCATTTATGCTCACTGTTGCGTGCTTTTTCTCGCAGCCACGATGTTATGAATCGCTCTTTCATATGGCATTTGGATTTTATGTGTAATATCATGGCGACGACGAGAAATAAAACTAGAAATGGAAAACAAGCGTAGATCGCTCGAAGGCTTCTACCGTGGCTACGGGCGTCGCAATCGGCACCGGTTACAAACACAGCATGAGCACCCACGACAAATCCGACAGTGGGCATCTCGCTTCTCGGTACTCCGCCAGAACACGTCTGATGCTCAGGAAGAAACGTATTTTTCCATCATTTAAGCACCGGCGGAATTATAGTACTAGGCGCGCAGGGAGACAGCGCATGCGAAGGGACCAGCCATCTAGGATTGCAGGCATGAAGCCGGCGCTGATTACCTTCGAAATAAAGCGTGCTACACGCGTATGTACAACTCTCCAGGCTCACGGACAGCCAAGCGCAGTCACATACAAACTTGGACAATCCTGGCGCTTAACGGTGTGATTCGGCGTTACTGTGTGAATGTGACTCCACGAAACTGACTGATCCGAAAAATTGTTCGGTCTCGTTCTAATGGAGGATTGCACTTTCGCGAACCGCGCCTGGCGATAAGTCTTGATGGCAGAAAGAATTTGGGAGCTATGGGGGAGGGGGGGGGGCATAACTCTGACCCGTTTTGTACCATGGCGCCAGTTTTGCAGAGAGTGGTCATTCTACAGTAAGGCGCACATGAGGTATTCAGTAGGCTAGAATTATCACGTGCTAATGCGAGGCCAAGAGGCAGTGAGGGAAGCTTCAGGGAAGTGAGGCTAGCTTAAAGCAAACCACCCGGCTTAGAAAGCAACGCAAAAAGTTATACAAAGCAACGAAAATGGCCTACATAGCAGTGCAATCAGGGCGAGGTCTTTTGGTTACGCAGACGCGTTTGGTTGCGCTACTTTATAAAACTCCCTAGTCAATGCTCCGCATTTTCCTTATTTATTTTGTTTTATCCTATGCTGTGTCAGCTGCTCAATAACCCAATTCACGCTGGCCCTACTTGCTGTCGTGTCCTTCCACACTTTTGAACTATCGTTGTCTTATTACTTATTCATTTATTTGTTAATATGGTTGTTTATTTGTGCGCTCATTTATTACCCTATAATCCTTTACTCCGCCGCCGGGAAATAAATGAAACCAATGGCGAAAGGCATGCTTTGAGGTGTAATTGAACTATTGCGCGTTATGGTGTCACATTGCCTCATGCTAATAATTCTAGTCAGAAGTCGTGTCCAGAAATTGTATTAATATGCAATTTTTTATATAAGTTATGTGTTATCTTCTTAAGTAAGCTTTCGTCAGGAAAATATTTCTTTATTGCATCTATGAGCTTTAAAACTTTCAGGTGGCCTAGATAACCTTTATCATTGATGTGTATTTGTGCGACCAAATACGCACAAAACGCATTTGTCTTCCCTAACATGTGTCGCTGTATCCGCTTGTGGTGTGGTTCATCCGAGAGACTTACCAGTACTGACTGTATGGGCGTGTTGGTTCTCCACACTCGAGGAAGAATGGCGCGAACGAACGGGGACGAGAGTGAAAACACGGACAAGTTTGCGCCATGCCTCTCTCAGAGTCCGAGTCTCTCGGTGGTGCGAGGGGACTCGGGCTGTGAAACTGAAGTATGTCCTATTATGAGGCCTTGTAACCACTGTTATAAGGCCGTCACTTCAGTGAACTATTCTTCGACGTCACACGAAGTTTCTTCACGTGGAAGCAATATGTATATATATATATATATATATATATATATAGGTGTTAATTTCATCGGACTAGGAGCAGCGCAGCGGTGACAGTCTAGGCGGGGTACGCACTCCAAGCGCGAGCGGCATTCACGAGCAAAAGTGTGGAAGAGGACGGCACACTATAACGCTCGAATTCTTCTCTGCAGTTACCCCCGGGAATGAAAAGGGAGCCACCCGGCGACCTAAGAGCTTGCTATTATGAGTGGGTCATAGTAGGTCTTCAGGCGGTCGACGTTAACAATGTCTCGTCCAGGACGGCACTTGTCCGAAGACGGTTCAATGGTTTGAATCGCGTAGTTTACGGGAAATGTGCGTTCAATGACGCGGTAGGGGCATTCATACTTGGGCAGTAGTTTCGGCGAGAAACCAGGTTCAGTGGAAGGGACACACAAGCGCTCCGGGGAGGAACGTCGGCGCAGATGCGATGTCATCGCGAACACTTGTCTGGCTCTCTTGGAAGTAACGGCCCGCGCGAGCTCCCGGCACTCTTCGACGTGTCTGACTGTGGCAGAAATAGGCACACATTCAGATGCATCCAGCTTGTGCGGAAGCATTGTGTCGATTGTGTGCGATGGGTGCTGGTGGTACAATAAGAAAAAGGCTGAAAAGCCAGTGGTGCCCTGAGTAGTGGCATTGTATGCGTAGGTCGTATAGGGCAGAAAGGCATCCCTAAGTTGTGTGGTTGGAGGCTACGTACATTGCAAGCATGTCGCGAGCGTACGGTTAAAGCTTTCTGTGAGGGCATTGGTCTTCGGGTGGTAAGGAGAAGTTGTGCGGTGCACAACGTGGCACTCTTTCAGGATGGCTTCGACGGCTTCCGACAAGAAGACACGTGCGCGATCGCTGAGCAACTCCTGTGGGGGACCATGACGCAGGGTCGCAGTTTCAGCGTATCGCGTCGGGTGGTCAACAGAAACGATTACCTAGAATTTACCAGCATATGTCAGTGGAAGTGCCTCGTAGAAGTCGATGGCGACATGCCCGAACGGCCGGGTAGAGCCAGATAAAGATTGCAGACCGGCCGGCGAAAGGTGCGGTGAAGATTTCTGGCGCTGACAGTCAGGGCACTAGCGAACGAATTTCCGAACGTATATACATTTTGCGCCAATATTAGCACTGTCGAATAAGCTGGTCAGTTTTGAATATACCCTAGTGTGCACTCTGTTGTTCAGAGTGGAAAGACGTGCATATTTCAGGATTCAGACTGCGGGGTACTACCAGAAACCACTGGCGGTCATCGGCGGTGTACTCGCGTCGGTGGAGTAGGCCATCACGAATGGCGAAACGGTGGGCTTGACGGCGTAACGTGCGACTGGTTGGGTGTGCCGATGGATCAGCGAGCAAGTTTATCAGCGAGGCGATCTAGTGGTCCTGGCGCTATTCGGAAGCGATGGTGCTAAGGTCGATGGAAGAAACGGCAAGCTGGGATACGGAGCAGCGAGCGTTGTCGTCGGGCAAGGGATAGCGAGAAAGGGCGTCAGTGTGAGAGTACTGGGGGCCGCTACGGTAGAGCACGCGAATATCGTAGTCCTGCCAGCGAAGTGCTCAACGGGCAAGGCGGCCTGAGGTGTCCTTCAGTGACGACACCGACAAAGTGCGTGGTGGTCAGTGACGACGTCAAATGGGCAGCCATGCAAACATGGCCGAAACTTATTGAGGGCCCAGATGATCACCAAACAACCTTTTTCCGTCACGGTGTAGTTACTTTCAACTTTCTTAACTGTGCGACGTCATAAGCCACAACGTATTCCGAAAACCCGTCTTTGCGCTGCGCAAGGACTGTGCGGAGGCCAACACTGCTGACACCAGTGTACAGCTCTGTAGGGGCGGTCGGGTCGTAGTGACGCAAAAATGGAGGTGACATGAGCAAACAGCGCAGGATTGCAACCTCCTCGTTGCACTCTGACGACCACGAAGTGAGGGGCCCAATCCTTCTAAAGAGCTTCGTCCGGGGTGATACGATGGTGGCGAAGTTTCGGATGACGCGTCTAAAGTAGGAACACAGACCTACATAACTGCGCAGGTCTTTGACGGATGTAGGTTCAGGGAATTCGGCAATGGCCAGAAGCTTGGCTGGATCGGGGATAATTCCATCCTTTTAGACAACGCAACATAGTATGGTCAGCTGCCGCGCTGCAAATAGGCACTTCTCTAAATTTAGTTGTAGGCCGGCGTTTATCAAGCACGTCATAACAGGCCGGAGGCGTTGAAGGTGCGTGGGAATGTCCGTAGCGAGAAAATGGCGTCGTCAAAGCAGCACAAGCATGTATGCCATTTCAAGTTTCACAGAACGGTATCCATCATGCGCTCAAAAATTGTGGACGCATTACAAAGTCCAAACGGCATTACGTTAAATTCGTACAAGCCGTCGGGCGTGATAAAAGCTGTCTTCGGTTGATCGTCGTCTGCCACGGGTACCAGCCTGAGCGCAGATTGAGAATGAAAAGATATCTGCTCCTTGAAGGCTGTCAATTCGCGATAGCGGGTAAACGTCCTTGCGAGTCATCTTGATGAGGCACCGAAAGTCCACACAGAACTGCACAGAACCGTCTTTTTTCGAAAAAAGGGCGAGTCACTTCGCGTCGAAGCATGCCGTCGACTTTTTCGTCAATTACACGACGTTCTGCATGCGACACGAGATATGGGCGTTGTAGCAGTGGCGGTTGGGAGCCATGGTCGATGCACTGCGCAACAGTGGACGTATGGCCCAGGGAAGATTGCCCGACATCGAAAGAAGTACAGAATTTTTTTAACAGGCACAGGAGCTGTGACCGCTGGGCTGGCTTAAGATTATCGGCAATGGAGGAACCAAATATACCACAAGGGGACGGAGCCGACATATACATAGCACTGAGCGTACTGTAAGTGGCGCAGTGCGTGTCATGGGGCATATCCATAACTTGCGTGGCTTCAATGGAATCCACGCTGCTGGGACATTACCCTCGCAGCAGCATCACAATGTATGGGGACGGGTTGCTAACAAAGATAGCACTGGATACCTGAGTGATTTCTACTGTCGCAAAAAGGTAGCAGAAGACCTTTTAGGGTGCGAAAGCAGTCGGATGAAGAAAGTAATGCAGCTGTGTCGGAGAGGCTGCTGCAATAGACCGACACAACCGTTTACATATTTGGGGGACTCTGGTGTTGTCTTTAACGAGTAGCTTGTTCGAAGCCGAAGGACTGTCGGCCAGCGTCAAGTCTGACAACGGCAAGAGTTCTATTTCGGTGCGTCCGCAAGCTTCTAGCGCAATAAAAGAAGGTGGACAGAGACAGAGGGCACAAGATAGGCAACAATACACGTGTCAAGAATTCCCGTTTACCTTGGTCCCCATGGTAATTATATTTTTGCGTTGTAAAAATCTTACTGCATGCAACAGCACTTTCGTCGTTCTCAGTCGCGGCGGCAAAACTTCAATAGGCAATTTTTTCGCAAACATTGCTATAGGGCTGATGATTATGGTGCCACTTCAGGCAGGGTTAGTGGCAACATAGGATGCTAATTATTGCACCCTAGCATCTCCTTCCTGGACATAAAGATGTCCTGTCACTTCTCCATGAATTCAGTGTCTCGCAGAAGAACCAACTAGCAGGGCGCTTTAAGAATGTTTCGACACTTGTCATCAGAGGGTTAGTTGTGGCAGGGCGCCGAGTTCTACCAGTTTATGCAAAGTATGCTTCTTTCACCGATGTGTGAGCGTCCGTCAAGGTCAAGGAGGGGACGGTTGTCCAATCTGTCGAGGGCTAAGGTCAATGCCTATTTCTCATCAGTCATCGGTAAGCTGGACAATGCAGCATAGATGGATAATGTGGACTACGTTTCGCATGACAAAATAGTGCATAAAGATGGTCCGCTTTCTTAACAGAATTCTGGGTTGTTCGTTTTGGCAAATGCTTGCACATCAGACTTTTAAAGGCCTGCTCCGATGTTTAGTTAAACCTGCCGTGGTTGCTTTGTGGCTATAGTGACGGGCTGCTAATTACGAAAAAGAGGGATCAAATAACGGCCACGCTGCCGCATCTCAACGGGGGAGAAATACGAAAACACCCGTGCACTTAGATTTTTTTTCACGTTAAAGTAGGCCAAGGTGGTTCAAATGATTCCAAAGTCGCCCCCTACGGCATGCCTCATAATGAGATCCTGGCTTTGGCACGCAAAACCCCCTACTTCATTATTATGTTTACGGAAAAGTGACTTACGTGACCGACTCTGGCCGCGTGCCACTGTGACTCCCTTCTTCTCTTACCTTTTCATTCTCATAACTCCTTTCCTACACATATAGGGTAAATCAAACTAAATGTGATCCCTCATTAAGCTCTGCATTTTTCATTTCACTCTTCTGTGGTCAACCTCCCTGCCATTGCTTCTCTCTTTTTCTACGTTTTGTATTTACTTATTGCGCGACACAATCTGACAACTCTTCTGCTATTACATTGCCTTCGCTGAGTCGTTTTTGCGTCTATTGGCCATGATTTGTTGTAAGGTTGGATCTTCCGTATCTCTTCGACCGTCTACGCTCGGATGGTGAAGAATGTTGTTTGCATACTCACCGACACTGAAGCCCGGGCTTTCACAGACGGATGCGACGTTGGCGCACGCTGCACCCAGAAACATCGGCAGCGATTGCGTCCGATTTGCGCTTAGGAGCAGGATCTTGTCTCCAGCTTTATGGCCCAGTCGCCATAGCGCTGTCCTCACGGCGTCCACCTGCTCTGCTACTTCGCTGTAGGTGTAGGCTTCGTCGGTTGTACCGTTGATCTGATTAGCGAAGAATATGAGGGGACAGAAAACTTATTCAGACACTGGAGAATGATATTTTGTTTGCTTCTAAAGACCGAAGTTTTGGCAAAGTAATCCTTCCTGAAAAGGCATTTCAAGGGAACCAGCGCTAGCTTGCATTGAATAAAAATGCACTATGTATAAACAAGGATATGTGATGATTCGAGTGCGTTGCATTCAGTGGATTCAGCACTGCATGATGACTGCATAGCGGAGTTAAGCTTGAATGAATCACGGCATAAAGTGTTAAGGCCTGATGATGCACTCGCCTTAATCCATTGCTATCTTTATTTGGTGGTCTTACTGCGGCATGTGCAGTAAAGCAGCAGACAACGAACTGCAAATAAAAGCATTTGATGCTGCGCTGCACAGATGCTGCAACAACGACATCGCGAATTAGTTGTTCATGAACGAACCTGCGCGCATGTTCTCTAGAACAAGGTGCACTCCTAGAATTATTATTATTATTATTATTATTATTATTATTATTATTATTATTATTATTATTATTATTATTATTATTATTATTATTATTATTATTGGTATGATTATTATTGTTTGAATTTCTCAGTGGCTCACTGGCTACGGTGTTGTGCTCCATTCTCGCGCGATCGTTGCATCATATCTGAGATAACTTCTCAGTGTTGCTGACTGGTTGGAACAATCCAGCCCGAGGTCGGTAGTGATAACTAGGCTACAATTGGAAAAGTCCGAAGTAGCACGCTCCTTTCAACGCCATGTAACTTTTAGAAAAAACATGAGTTTGCTTGACCAAGAAATGAGCACCATATATCTGCTGAGTGGTTTTGATACTTGAAAATTCTTATTTAGGCAGCGGGATCTTAGCGCTTATAACTATTTTGATACGGTGGACAGTTCATATCCCAGTCGTGGATAACTAAGCAAACCAATTACGTGTAGTCAATTGCTGCACTACTAATTATGTTATAGGAAACATAACTTTTAATTGTTTTTCTACCAACGGTCTCTCCACGTCTGATATGACAGTGAACAAATTATATTTTCTTTTTCATCTGAAACTGGTATGTGAGCATTACAGGGTTGAAGATTCTGCTCGACGACAGTGATTTATCCAGTCGGAGAGTCAACGCACTTATGTTTTTCATTGACCTGAATGAACGCGTATATACGTAGAATGAATTTCCTTCAAATAGCTGCAACATTTGCGTAATAAGAGCAATGTGTTTCGTGCATTTACATTTGACTGGTTGAAACGGAGTTGGTTCCAAGCTAACGCTTACGTTTAAGCGAAGTTACTCTTTGGCGAAAGCAAACACAGGCACGTTGTAATAACGTATCAAATTCACACAGACGTACAATTTATTCTTCGTATGGGTTGACACTCTACATAAAACGCGATTCAATTTTTGTTACAATACCATGGAGAAGCCCCTTTTCCGCAGTTACTGTAAGAGCGACTAATGAAGATTTCTATTAGACACGACTAATAGTGTTCAGGTTGGTCTGTAAGTAACGTAATAATAGCTATGTTCTTGAGGTACAGTGCATGTGCCACGGAATGTTCGATAGGCTTTTGATAGCAAGTTTAAATGGTAGCAACGCTTGCACAAGCATGTGTGAACCAATGTAAAGAATGGAAACGCGAACGCAATGATAAAAGTATAGACCACCCCTGACAAGATAAAGCACGAGAGAATGACTATGCACGGCTACTTGTCCAGAAGAGAAAGATGATGCAAGATATATACTAAGCCTATAGACAAAATCGTGCCGGAAGGGCCCGAACTGGCGATAGTTAAGACAAAATGACGCGTTCTAGTTAGATCTAACTTCTTAGAATTTCATTAGCTTGCAAAGCACAATTACGTATGTCAACTGAGGGGCGTTCTGAACTGTTCTAAAGAATTTGTCTTCTAGGTGAATATAGTAGTAACGAGGTAAAATCGGCAAAGGGCTTTTACACATGTAAACGTTGGCCATTTGTTTTCTCACCAGTTTCGAGCCTGCGTGGCGCCTGAGATGCTGAACCATGTACTCCCCGAAGTTCCTTCGCGTGTCGAGCGGGTGTTCGGCCGGATCAATGCAGCTCTTGAGTGGGGAGGCCATCTTTGGAAGTATCTTGAGTTAAGGATGCGCCGTGAGCAGTAGTTGACAAGTGTACGCGCGCAACGCAACGGCGCGTTTGCGTCGATTGACAAAACCCACACACACTGACACACACCTCCCTTACTGCAGGTCACCTCCCTGCGTTTTGATCTGGACGACTAGGCATATTATTCATGGCGCAAGCACAAACGAGTAATACCTTAGTTGCCATCCAGCCCGCCAATTAACGACTACTGCTATTGGCATGTTTGGCGGCAGTGGTGGCGTAGTGAAACTCGTCGTGAAATTGGTTTATGGGAGTTCAATAGAAGTGACAGGAACCACTCAGGGGTTCATGTTATACTGGGTAGTTCACGTAACTTAAGCAATCTTTGAAGAATACGAAATAGATGGATGTGTCTGTGTTTATATTGTTTGCAATTGTTCTCTGCAATTCAATGTATCTTTCCAGTGCCAATATTTAGCTAACTATAGGTTTGTTCTATCATGCAAATTTGTAGGTGCTTGTTTTATAAATACATTTTGTCATCATCATCATCATGGCATAAACGGTTTTATTTTGTAGCTGTTTATTGATCAACCGCGCTGGATTAGCGGCTGTAGTGTTGCGCTGGTTAAGCACTAGATCGCCGTTTGTAATCTCGGCCGCGGCAGCCGTATGTCCGTGGGGGTCTAAATGTGAAAACGCCCGTGTCCCGTGCTTTGGGGGCCCATTAAAGGTCAAAGGTCCGCTGGTGGTCACAATTACACTGGAGTCCTCCACTACGCCGCAACTCATCACCAAACCGCTATTTTGGCACTTAAAATCCCAGAATTCAATATGGCAGTTGAAAAGTTGCGGGCTCGTACCCGAACACCTAACGAACCTGTTTTTTTTTTTGCGTTTTCAATGAAATTGCTTCCGCGTTAACGTTTTTGCTGCGCTTACTTCTATTGACTCCGACGAACAAGCGCCACATATGAAAAGAGTGACACTACGGCGCTGTGCCTGGCGCACCTAGATTGCACCGCTTTCAATTGGCTTTCCAACGGGCGAATCCCACATGCTTGTAGAAAACTTCCATCGGCCCCGGCGTCAAGTGTAAGTCATTCAGTCATGTCAGCGTCTTACTTGGAAAGCTGGAAGGTTGCCGCGGTCGAAAATTATAAGCTATAGTTAGATGCTAAACCCCACTGGGTACATTTGTGGTCGGTTTCAAGATGCTATAGCATTTATTTGGGTACCTCGCAGGCAGAATGTCGTCTTCTCGCACAACGCTGCTCTGGTTTTGCACTAATAAACGAAGGAGTGTAAAAAGTTTTTGCGTGCTAAAACCCCGGAACTTTACTAACTTTGATTTAATCATCGTGGAAGTAAATAATTAAGAGATTTCTCAATATACTAGTCTGCGTCTGCATTGAAGGTATTGCTTTGAAATCAATAATTCAGTTAGCTAATTCTTTTATGAAACAATGACCTAAGCTCAAAGCATAATAAAAATGATCAGCCCTTCCCCTCTGTGAAGGACGAGCAGCGAAAGAGGAGGAGGAATAAACTTCTGTGGTGTTTTTACCTCAAACGGTGAATATATGCATATATAGGTATTATTATTATTATTATTATTATTATTATTATTATTATTATTATTATTATTATTATTATTATTATTATTATTATTATTATTATTATTATTATTATTATTATTATTATTGAAGGACACAAACAACCAAAATATATTTTGACTGCGAAGTTTTTTTTTTTATGAAGTCAGCTGGGCAAGTACCGCCGCATGGCCAGGCGGGAATCGCACAACATTTACAACTTCATTGTGAGGTACGTAATTATTCGAAGTTTATGAAATTCGGCGTGATGTTAGAGTCGTCTTAGCGGCTAATTGCCATGCAATTTGTTTCGCGATAGTTCCGATAAAACAAGTGTTATAGCCGCTTTCTGTAACCATACTCTCTCCGTAGACGGCCATGCATTGACTGCAGACAGGAATTCTGTAATGTTCACAAATTCACTATGAACTAACTAATAACGGCAAGTAAATCAGGTTCGGCGTAATGATAGAGTAGTCTTAGCGGCATAGGCGTAGCTGTAGTCTGACACCCTGGAATACTTCAATCAGCAACTTTCTACACAGGCTGTGATGAATCTACGCAGAATAAACATTTATCGCTTCAGTGAGAACATTGATTCACACTTAGAATAAATATGAGCACCGTGCCCGTTATGCAGATATATATTGCCGAGGATACCGAGGCAAAACAAGTAAATGCCGAGTATAACACGGAAAGATAGGGAAAAAGTGTCCCAAGAGAAATCTGCGTTTCACATATTTTATACTTTGAAGGCAGCATTTCAATTGTTAACGTTTCCGACTTATTCAGAAGCACTAAGAATGATTATTGAACCACCCTCATCTTTTTTAGTTTTTTTTCCCTTCTTTATGCATGGTTTTTCGTGCGTTTCGCCTGCTACCCTAACTGAAATAAAGGCGGCAGATTCGTTTTGATCGGTGACTCTAACGACAAGGTAATGGGTGAAGAGTAGGTGAACATGAACTTTAAAATACATGTGTAGTTGCAGCTTTCGCAATAAATTACGTATGCAAGCACTCTAGATTGTTATGAGCGTGCCTAACGAGCAGGAGAGAATTGAGCCCGCTGTCCTGGCAGAACTATAAGAGCAACCAAGACCAAATTTAGCGAAAATTTGTGATATGCTATGGAAACTCTCTGTACGAAGTTAAGTATGGTTTCATCATGCACAGCCATCGTAAAAAAATTCTTATTTAAGTGTTGGAGCATGTGATATGACTGCAAGCAGCTATGCTTGACAGTATCCACACACAGCTCTAATTTACAACAGGTTTATGCTTTGTGAAAAGCAGACGGGAGACATGGTAACTGCAATGCGCGACAAAATTTTTATGTTCCTGTTCCAGTTAGAAGCGTTGCAAATATTACTGAGCCGTCGTTTTTCTTTCCTTATTTTCAGGCATCATAACATGATCTGACAGAATTTCAGCGATGCCCTCGGTGAACTAAACGAAGCATTTTATTTATAATTGGCGAAAATAAAGGGCGCGCTTTGGACGATACGCAGGTAAGCTTCAAAGACGAGGGGACTAATTATGGCATTTGCAATAAGTTACCTAAGGACCTTAGGGAACCGGAATTTTATGAAGGTGTTTTGCGAACAGAGAATTTATGTCACCGCCCTGGGAGAACTGTGAACTCAACCGATATCAAATCTAGCCGAAATTGAGTTGGGGGGAGGGGGACAAGGAGGGAGGGAGGACACCATGGTAAATGTTACGGTGAAGTAACATGTGTGTTGATAAATTACTGGATTTTAAAAATTTTTGAACGAGTGCACCAAAGCATTACTTGTGGGCAAGATTTAAAATGAAATAATCATATATAAACGGGCAACTGTGATACAACTGTTCGAGAGAAACAGCTTCACTGGAAATCGGGTTGTAGTTCTCTCAAGGTCGCACACGTCTGCTGCCTTTAAGAACGCAGCTCTTTGGCGCCCGTTCCCGAGTTTCGCGTCGCCGTCGGATTCGCCGTCGTGCCTCGTCGTAACCGAGGTCATCGTACGCGCGCTGCTCTATCTGCGCGCGCTCCTGCAGCCATTTTTCGCGCACGGTGCGAGTCTTGCTCTCCCCTTGTTTTAGGGTTTCATGCAATAATTACTAGAAGGAACTCTGGCACTAGTGCCTACGGGAGCTGCAATGGGAGCGCTTGTACCAGCATGGGAATTATGGGAAGTACACGGATTTGCCTAAATTTCATCCTTGTGGCTTCAAACGGCTTTGTGACTTTGTACACTGATTTTCAACTATGTAGTGTGTAATAAGTATTTAGGTAACCATCATTAAAACTGTCCGACGGCAGGATTTGAACACAGGACCCCTAACACAGAGGTCGGATATTGAAAATATTGAGCCACGGACGCATGCATCAACAAGCGCTGTGAAACACCCTTATGGATTTATCGCGGGCATCAGACGCCTTGAGATGCTTGGCGCGTTTCGATTTAGCCACCTCGACAAGATGTCGTTGCAATCAGTAGCGATTGTGCATGTTCGTGGCGTCTTCTGCACTTCGAAGAGTATAGATTGCTCTGAAATTTACGACAATAAGTTTTATATAGCGTAACTTACAAAGCCACAAGAATGTCTGAACCCACAAGCATGAAGATCAGACAAATCCATGTACTTCCCATCATTCCCATGGTAGGACAACGACCGCAGCGCCAGATTTATCTCTAGTATATTGTTGGAAACTCCATGCCCCTTGTCCTCCAAAGTCGGATCGCGTGTTCTCGCCTATCCTCTCGCCCGCTTCCTCCGCGCAGCGCCGTGCGGTGACTCTCGTCGCTAGCGTCCACTCCGCCCTCGCCGTCCCTTCTCCCGCTGTTGCGGCACTGCCACCGTGCCGGCGGCGGGCACTCCTTAGGGTCCATACATGGTCAATCCGCCCATCCGATCTGCCCTCGTCCGCCCGTGTGCTGATGGCTCTCTAGTGGTGAGCGAGGAGCGGTCGCAACTTTCCCATCCGCACACCCCCTCGTCTCTCATTGGCTGGTAAGAGGCGGACTGTGTCGGCTGTCGTCACAGCAAACATGGCGCGTGCTCGAAGCAAAGCGAAAAGCGGGGACGCAAGGCCTAAGCTACAGCCGCGTCAGAAAGAGTCTATTTTTTTCTCCTTTTTGTGATTTTTACTAGATATATCTGGCACCCACAGAGAGCCATCGAAAAGAGCAAGCTGGTGTACCCTTCCAGACCTCATCAGTGCGTGCGATCGCGAACAGAAACAGACGGAGCGCAGGAAGTGTGTGTTGTGTTTACGAAAGCGTCGGAAGAAATATTTGAAGCCGTCGACTTCGTGGTTTCTTGTGGCTCACCGCTCCTCCGTCTCCGCGTCGCGTGGCTGTACGGCTCTTGTCTCTCGCTTCCCCGTTTGCGGGGCGCGTTTCCACACTGGCATTTGTCGCCTCTGGCAGTGCTTGCGCCTGGCTGTCCTTCTCCCGCCTCCGCTCTGGCCCTATGCCTACGCTTACCTTGCACAGTGGTGCCGCACGCTGCGGTGACTCGAAAAGGGTTTTGGCGTTTCGTCCCCTTACCTCTACTTCCCACGCCAACCTTGTGCGTCCACATTGATGCCTGTCTGGGAGTGAATGAGTGTGTGACCTCTACTCAATACCCCTGTTCTCCACCCGTATCCTCATCGCACCTCAGAAGAAACGTTAAATAATAATTGCAACCCCCCCCCTCTCCGTGTCGGTGACCCACTATAAGAAGGCGCGATGGCGCGTCGCCGGAGCGCCGGCTCGATAGCGGCGCATCGTGGTGTGTGCTGCCCAATGCGAAACGCAGAACCGCCTCCGTTCGGCACTGCCTGTTCTGTATGCGGTTGCCTGTGGTTGAAATAAGGCAGCAGCTGCGCTCAAAGATCGCATCACTAAGAAGCGTAATCGTCGGCCAATTTTTTTTCTTGCGAATATTGCAGGTGGAGCTTGGAACAAGGGGCACTCCACAGGGCTCGGTGATCTCGCCCACTTTGTTTAACCTGACCATGATCGGCCTTTCCAGAACACTCTCACGAGTCGAGGACATCAGGCATACCATCTATGCGGATGACATTACCATTTGGTGTGTGGGAGGAAGTGACGGACAGGTTGAGAGTGTGTTACAGGAGGTCACGGAGGGCTATCTTCGACCCACGGGATTAAACTGTTCGGCTAAGAAGTCAGACCTTTTACTCTACCGCCCCTTAAGAAGAGGTCGTAAGCCCATGGGCTGGAGACCACTGTCTGACAGCACCATTTGTCTTCGCACGGGCAAGGGATACAAGATTCCTAGGGTCGACGCAATAAGAATACTCGGCATGGTAGTCGAATCTACTGGCTCTAACGCGCAAACGATGATCAAGCTCACGACCAAGACGGACAACGCAGTACGTCTCATCCGAAGGGTGGCTAACCACCATCATGGCCTTACAGAAGACAATCTGTTACGGTTGATTAACGCCTTTGTGCTTTGCCACTTTGCCTACGTGGCGGCTATGCACAGATTACAAAGAGCAGAGAGGAACAAACTCAACATGTTGCTCAGGAAAATAACTAAGCGAGCCCTGGGTATACCGATCTTCACCAACACCAATCGCCTCCTCCAGCTAGGTGTGCAGAACACTATGGAGGAGATTGCAGAGGCCCAGGAAAGAGCGCAACTTGCCAGACTCTCCACGACCGCCGCCGTAGGAGGATATTACAAGAGCTCGGCTACCCACCATCTGCAGGAGCACCAAGAAAATGCCAGTTACCACGGGACATACGAGATTTGATCTCGGTATCGCCGATACCAAGAAATGCACACCCTGAATATAACAAGGGTAGAAGGAAAGCAAGAGCTTCAACCATACTCAAACAGATCCAGACAGAGGGGCGTAGAGCCTGCTTTGTTGACGCGGCCGCATATCGGAAGGGGTGTTCCTTTTCTGCAGTAGTGGTGGATTCCAAACAGCGACTCACGAACTGTGTATCTGTACGAACCGGAGATCCGGCGATAGCCGAGCAGGTGGCCATTGCCTTGGCGATGCTTGATGACAGCAGCGACGTCATCTACAGTGACTCACGGTTGGCCATTAGGACATTTCAGTGTGGAGTGATCTCAGAACAGGCTTTTCGGCTGCTTCGTAAGGCAGGTCCGGATAGAATCAAGTATCACTTGCTTACTTGGTTCCCAGCCCACGTTGGGCACATGGCGGGTGTCCCCACGAACCTGAATGAGATGGCCCACGCTGCCACGCGCACACTGACTGACCGTGCTGGCGCTGTAACGGCCGAAGAGAGAGTTACGCATGGTAGGCACGCGCCTGCCATTTATAATGAACTTCTTAAACACTTCTATCTCTCGCGGCAACAATACCCTCCTCGTCTCCCCAAGCTCACTAGGCCTCAGGCACTGACATTCAGACTGTTTCAGACGGAAACCTATCCCAACCTGTTCACGTTACATGCGATATATCCGGAGATTTACACTGATGACGCGTGCCCTGCTTGCGGGGATAGATCAACACTTTCGCACATGCTCTGGGGATGTATCTCTATAGCAAGCCCTAACCTCAGCTCAGCTAGGTGGGAGGCGGCCCTCCGCAACCCACTCCTGGCTGAGCAACGTTGGGATGCCCAGCAGGCCCACGATGCGGCTGGCAGGCTAGGCCTGTCGGTCCCGACGTGGGAGCGGCCCGCGACGTGCTAATACGCGTTCTGCAGGACTGTAAAATAAAGGTTACTCAATCAATCAATCAATCAGTCAATCAATCAATCAATTGCAGGTAATTTATGTTGATTGTACTTCACTGCGTATAATTTCGACAATACACTTACGTAAACTAGCGATACATTAATGATGTAGACTTAGACATCGCTACAATTCTTTGTTTAATTATTAAAATTGTTTGTATCAAATGCGCATTTCTTATGTGCACTGTACGGCAGCTACTTGGCGGGATCCAGGACCTCTGTGAGGCACTAAATGCCTTTAGTCCATGCATTATCTTGAGATTTTACATAGTTGCAAGGAATAGATGCAAATTCAAATAATTTTTCGGGCCCCCATGGTTCATTACGTGTGTATATATATATATATATATATATATATATATATATATATATATATATATATGGAGAGAGAGAGAGTTAGAGGTCAGATAGTTTGCGGATTGCCTCCCCCCCAATCGAGAAACAGTTGGTACGCCACTGCTTAGCGGCGAATTTCAGTATGATTTTTCAGAGCTGCAGAGCATTTGCAAGAAGCTGGAGACGAAAACGCAGATGGCGTCTTTCGCGGACAGTCGAGGGGAAAATTCGAGTTTTGTGTCGACACACGGACACGACCCTGGAGGAAGCAGCCGTTAACAGCTTCGCTGTAAAAATACTTGGAGTTGCCAGAAAGGGAACGATACTTAGTTGGTTGCTTTCCCGTGGCGCACACCTGATTAATTTATTTATTGCAACCTAGTTAGCCAATACACCCGGTGTTCGAACTTACATGAATTGCGTATATAAATTATGAACTTCTTGCGACACACCTTATGTACACATGCGCTTTCTCAGTTATTCCTTCCTCGGATTGCTTAAATGATATTGCGCGACATAAAAACGACACGGACGTGAAAGAAGACGACACACCAAGCGCAAACTTTCAACTAAGTTTATTGTGCCACTGCGTCATTTTATACATGGCAGGCAACGTAGATCGCGCATGCGCTTACACGGAAATGAAGTGCGAAGTCATGTAACATGGTTACGTGTCATGTGACGCCGCGTCCAAGTAACGTAATTCTTTTTCTGTGAGAGCCAGAGACGGGAAGCTAACACACGCATCACCCAATTTCGCGATCATCTGCGCTTCAGATATCTCACGGATGAGCTGCGTTCTGCCACGGGAAACAATTGTGCATTGATCCTCAAGAGGCTTGCACCCATGATCGCGACAGTGGATCGCCAAGAAACCACCCGAGCCGTTTTTTACATTGTTGCAGTGTTCGCGGAGCCGATCAATCAACAATAAACAATCAAAAACGGCTCGGGTGGTTTCTTGGCGATCCACTGTCGCGATCATGGGTGCAAGCCTCTTGAGGATCAATGCACGATTGTTTCCCGTGGCAGAACGCAGCTCATCCGTGAGATATCTGAAGCGCACATGATCGCGAAATTGGATGATGCGTGTGTTAGCTTCCCGTCTCTGGCTCTCACAGAAAAAGAATTACGTTACTTGGACGCGGCGTCACATGACACGTAACCATGTTACATGACTTCGCACTTCATTTCTGTGTAAGCGCATGCGCGATCTACGTTGCCTGCCATGTATAAAATGACGCAGTGGCACAATAAACTTAGTTGAAAGTTTGCGCTTGGTGTGTCGTCTTCTTTCACGTCCGTGTCGTTTTTATGTCGCGCAATATCATTTAAGCAATGGATTACCAACTTGCCCGGAATGCTGCTCTCATTAACTTCCTCGGATGTCAACCACAGTGAAACCACCTCGCCCTCGATCTCACGAAGGCATTCGACACCGTCTCGCACCGCTTCATATTGGAGTCTGTGGCAGGCCTCGGCCTCTGGCAGAGATTTCAGGAGTACGTGCGCTCCTTCCTAAAAGACAGAGAAGCCCGACTGCGAGTCTCACAACTTAAGTCGGACCGCTATACGCTGGGCTCTGTCGGAACACCGCAAGGCTCCGCCATCTCTCCATTACTATTTAACATAGTGATGAAGGGACTCGCCGACAAACTACGAGACATCCCGAACGTTAATTGCGCTCTATATGCAGATGACATCACCATCTGGAGCCCGGGAGGCTCCCTTGCAGACATGGAGCAGGCATTACAGTCTGCCTTAGATGCCACGGAGGAGTACCTACTAGACACAGGGATGAAACTATCCTCCAAGAAATCGGAACTCTTACTATATCGCAAGTCTTGACAAGGAGTCCGATACCTAACTCCTCTAGACGAACTTCCGATCGCGCTACACACAAGAGACGGACAACAGATTCCGCGAGTCGACCACATACGCATTCTTGGGCTCCTAATCGAAGCCACCGGATGCCACGGACACACGATAAAACACTTAACTGCGAAAACCGAAAACATGATCAGACTCATCCACAGAGTCTCAGGGTGCCGAAAGGGTCTCTGCGAAGATAACCTTCTGCGCGTATACCACGCGTTCCTTATGAGCCATATTAATTACGTCGCCTCTGCCCACAATTGGACAAGAACAGAAAAGACGAAACTAAACACACTCATGCGCAAGAGGATCAAACAGGTCTTGGGCATTCAGCAAAGAGCAAGTACAGCAAAGGTTGATCAGCTAGGCATGCACAACAACATCGACGAAGTGATCGAGGCTCAGACTATGGCGCAAATACTCCGCCTATCCTCGTCCAAAGCCGGTAGACTAATTCTAAGCGCAGCTAATGTCTCCCCATTTCCCTATCTCGAGCATGCTGTTACCCTACCGAGTGAAATTAGAGACAACTACAGAGTCTCACCGTTTCCCAGGAACGTTCACCCACTATACAACGTGGGTAGGCGCCGGGCCCGCGCCCGCGCGATTCTCGACCGCTCCGACGCGGATCGTGAAGCCACCGCATTTGTGGACGCGGCCCAGTACGGCAATACATCAACTTTCGCGATAGCAGTTGTGAACGGTAACGGAACGTTACGATCATCGGCATCGGTTAAATCGACCACCAGCGCTCAAGCAGAACAGATAACCGTAGCCATCGCCATGGCAGACCCCACATTTACCCATGTCTTCACGGATTCGCGTGCTGCAATTCGGGCTTATGAAAGCGGCACCGTATCGAAAGAGGTAGCGCATATGCTACTAGCAAGCTCAAAAGAGTGCAAACGATGCCTCTCCTGGTTCCCCGCTCACATGGGGAAAGACATTCACCCGCAAAAACCCAACCTCAATGAAACGGCCCACGACCGTGCGCGAGAACTTGCCCGCCGCGACGGTCCCACGGCCTCCGAGGGGCTGGACATTCAGTTTAATGACCCGCTACTCACTTACCAAGAAATCACCTCACACTATCGAAAAGGCAGAATGAAATACCCGATTCCGCACGCCAAACTCGAGCGCGCGCAGGCAGCCGCGTTTCGAATGCTGCAAACGGACTCGTATCCGTCACGAGGCCTATTAAGCCACTACAATTCAGAAATCCCGGCAAATTGCCCAGACTGCCCAGAACTCTATTGCCCACTCTCGCACATGCTTTGGCAATGTACCGCGTTACGAGAGGGCCCTCTCTCCAGTGAGCCCGAATGGGAAGAAGCCCTCAAAAGCCCGGACCTCACACTCCAACTCAAGGCCGTCCAGAGGGCCCAAGAACTGGCGGAGCGTCACCACGTTCCCGTCGCGACTTGGGTGTCGCCTACCGTTTCGGCCCAAGGAGCTCCCCGCGTGCGATCTCCAACGGCTTAAACCCCCTCAGGACCTCAATAAAGTTCTTGACTGACTGACAAGTAACTGCTATTTCTGTGACGTATTAGCCAACAGTCCTTAGAAGAGGGTAATTTTATTTACTGATACATCACTTAGTGTTCTCTGCAATAGTTATTCTTGAGGTACTCAATGAGAGAGGGAAAGAAAGAAAGACAGACGGGGACGCTTCGTAGAAGTCTACAACTTACTACCCTACAAGTGCAGAGGGTTAGTGAAGTAGACAGAGAAGACGGGAGTTCAGGTCAATCACGTGCCCACAGTTCGTACCTAAGTGCCCAGTGTATATACCCGCTTTTATTCCTGATTAGTTTGTTACTTTTCTTCTTGTAATTCTTGCTCTCTATCTCTAGCACCTTGAAAAATGTCAAGAATAAATAAATAAATAAATAAATAAATAAATAAATAAACATTTCGATCAATTATTTAGGCTTATGTTGCATTGTAGACCGGACGAACACGCATTTTTCATACAGCGCAGCAGCGAACGCCACCGTGATGGTTAAATGCCTTCGCAAAATATATACCTTTGCCAGAACAGACCACCGAATTTGCAGATTGCATTAGCTCGTTAATTTTTTCTGCGTCACTGATTTGCAAAGAGAATTGTAATAATAGACCAAAGAATTGATTATGAGATTTAGAAACATTAAATAAAAACAAACAGGCAAATACAGCAGTGAATATCAACGGCACACACAACATGATAGTTAACGTTTTAATATATGTGCTGCGCATTACTCTCATGTAATAGGGCAGTGGGGTTGGGGATGTTGCGTCGGTACTTACTGTTACAGTTAGTCCCGCAAAAATAAAACAATTTCAGATTTCTTTCACGTAATTTGTACCCCCACGAACGCGATCATAATGCAACGATGGGCGCAGTTGCTGGGAAGTGTTGTCAATGGCTTCTATAATAATAGTAAAGAATAGAAGGCAAAATGAGGGTAAGTGTAACTCCGAGCCTCCCCCCCCCCCCCCAAAGGAAAGTAAATAAATAAAAGCCACTCACACTTAGGCCAGTCAATAAAACAGCAAAAAATAGAGAGGAACAATACTAACAGGGCACTCGGTATTACTACATGCAAAGGTTTTGTTTGTCCAATCACCTATGAGAAAGCTAAAAAATACTCACGAGGGCAAGTTCTTTTTCTACGCTTGTGGAACAATACTCGCACAGCAGTAGAAACTGCAACTGGCACAGAGCAATCGCTGCAGGGCTCGTTATGCAGTTACTGCTTTATAGCTCAGCACGCCATCGGGCCTCGTACACGTCACACCTGTGCTCGTAAAAACAACCTTGCGACAAGCGATGCACATAGATATAACTGCTGGCTTTTGAATGAAATTCGGAAAAAGGAAGAGCGCATTAGCCCAATCATGTATCCAGCTAGCGATCCTGCTCAGATTAGCGAGGACGCAAAGATAAGGCCTTGTGTCTGCAGTTCGCAGAATTGCAATGTCATGTGTAAAAGCGGAGCGGCGCCCTTTAGTGCCCCATGTGAAAAATATAGTATAATCAAAGTAAACCACTTGTACAGGTTTGGTATATTAAGTTTATTCGTTTCTGCATCAAATACAATGAAAAACATTTTAATATCTCTCTCATCTCTGACACCTAAGGATGCTGATTGGCGTTGTCAGGATTGGGGGCTCATTCCCATCGCTCGTGATCCGTTGTCAAGATTGGAGTCCGGCATGAATTCGAAGGTAGCTGGCCCATGCCGCCGTCCAACTTATCCCCGCTGAGGACGTTGATGAAGGGAAGTACTGCTTCTCATCGAAAACGAGGAATATGGGTTTATTTACAGTATTTATATCAGTCTAACATGACTGTTTGAGAAAGTACATCAGCCTAACATGACTGCTTCAGAGAGAGTGTCAAGCATCCGCACAACAGCAGTTTTTAAACACTCGGTCCTCCCGCGATCCAAGGTGACGCGAACGTTCGTTTAGTCATCGCAAACTAGCCGCCTCTCCGCAGGACGGTTTACAAACACGCATGCACACACACACGTGTTCACGGTCCGAAACCGACACCACACTAATTTCGTAGAACTCGGAGCCGTTCCGGGTAGCGCGTTGTCTTGCGTCTTGGTCGGTGCGTGGGAAGGAGCCTCCGTCGGCGTTCCCGCGGCCACTCCCCCGCGTAGGAGATCAGGTCCGCGTTGTCGTGTTGCTCACAAAGCCTGCTTCGTCGAACTCCTTCAGTCACAACGCATCCTAGCTGAAGCGACGGAGAGTGGAGGATGCGCGTATTGTTATCGACACAAAGTCGACTAAGCCACGCCGTGGCTAGAAGTTGGCGGCGGCATACCAAGATGAGGTTGCCACCGCTGGCGTAACAGGCTGGCAAACTTGCACTGCAGCTGGCCGTTCTTAACAGCGCCTCCATGGCCTGGGAAATCTCGACTGTCTAGCGCAGATAACCGCTGGGCAGGAAGAGAACGGCTGGAGGCCAGGGGGTGATGTCTTGGCTCGTAGTAACCACTTGTGCAATGATGTCACCGCCCGAAAACATCCAACAAGGACAGACAACTGCAAAATGAACCCCACAACACGACTCTGCGCCGAGATTACGTACCTTGGCTCTCACTTTAGACCCGCTAGGCTTCAAAAAAATAACATAAGTGCAGGAACAAAAAGAAATGCTGCATTTCGCTATGCCAATTTCAGAAGCAATTTCGTGCTGACAAATTCAGCAATCATGGAGGGAATCCTGCTAAATGAGAGGGGATCTCCTTGACTTAATAAAATTAACACTAGTAACCTTAAAATTTAGGCCGGACCCTCAAACGCAGAATTCAAATTAGCCTGCTCAAACCATCCGCATTGCTATGCAACTTTCCCTTCTTATATCTAACGGAGAAGTTGTACTCTTGGAGAGTGAGGCTCCATCGGAGCAAGTGGCCATTTTTTTGTGACATTTCATTGAGCCACATCAGAGGACAGTGGTCGGTCTCGAAGATGAACTTCGCTCCGTACATGTAACACGACAACTTCTGGGTGGCCCAAACTAAACAAGCGCATTCCTTTTCTGCAGCGCTGTAGGCTTCCTCTCTTACATTTAGTTTACGGCTGGCATAGAGGACAGGATGTTCCTCGTTATCGTCGGCGACCTGACTAAGTACCACGCCCATACCTCTGTCGCTTGCGTCGCATTGAACTATGAATTCCTTTGTGTAGTCTGGCGCGCGAAGCACAGGACGAGAAACCAATAGCGTTTTCAAACTTTGGAAAGCGTTCACTTTGTCCTTATCCCAGTGTACGTTATTGGGTGCTCCCTTTCGGAGGGCGTCCGTTAATGGACTTGCCATTTGCGAGTAATTCGGAATGTACCTTTGATAGTACCACACAAGTCCCAAAAATGAACGAAGGTCTGTTTTTGTGCGTGGGTGAGAAAATTCTCCAATCGTAGCTATTTTCAGCTCCGCCGGCCATCTCATGCCGTGGCCACAACATGGCCCAGATCAGTAACCTGTGAGCAACCAAACCTACACTTTTCCTATTTCATCCTTAAGCCGGCTTCCCTCAACCGTGAGAACATCTGTTTGAGGTGCGATACGTGTAGTTCCCCGCTGTTCGAAAAAATTGCTACATCATCAGGATAGAGCAAGGCGAACTCCTGCAAGTCTTTTAGAACAATATCCATTAACTTTAAACGGCGCGTTCTTCAGCCCGAAGCTGAGTGCGAGAGGGCGAAAAGTGCCTACAGGTGAGATGAATGCGGCATAGCGGCTGGCACTTTCTGAAAGGGGAACTTGCCAGTACCCCCGCACGAGATCTATAGTTGAAATGTATTTAGCAGCGCCAACTCTTTCAATTCGTTCCTCAATGTTGGATATCGAGTACAGCTGATCCATAGTGCTGCATTTAACTTCCTGTAGTCAACGCACGGACGAGGGTCCTTGTTAGGGGTTTCTACCAGTATTAGCGGTGACGTGTAGTCACTCTAAGCGGGCTCAATGACTCCCAACTCTAGCATGTGCTGTATCTCTGCCTCCATAATCTCTCTCTATCTTGGAGACACCCTGTAAGGCTTTGATCTTACTGGTTCGGCTGATGTCAGCTCTATTTCAGGCGTTATCAGTTCGGCTCTACCTGGCCGATCGCTGAATCTGTCGAAATATTCCCCTAATACCTCTTTTAGCTCATCTAGCTGCACGGGTCTTAGAGCGTGCGAGCGTACCGAGTGTTCTACTACTTCTTCTAGGCCGATTTCAGAGTTGGAGGTCGCCCTATACTCCTTAAACTTGGTACTAGTGCCATCCCGCTCTTTGATGGTATAGTTAGCAACTCCGCTCCGCTCTACATACGGCTTCATCAAATTACAGTGATATATCTTCACTTCCTTCCTGCGACCGGGCATTTTCAGAGCATAGTTAGTATCTGAAAGTTTGTGCAACGCTTTAACGGGCCCGTCCCAGTGAACTTCAAGCTTGTTCTTTCTTGAAGGTTTGAGGGTCATTACCTGGTCTCCGGCGTTAACTGTACGAAGCCTCGCATTTTGTCGTAATAGAATTTGGCGTTCTTTTGAGCCGCTCCCATGTTCTTTTCGACTAGTTCTTGAGTTGCGCTTAGCCGTTCCAGCAAATTTGGCACGTATTCAATCACTGTTGGACTCTCTCCTCTTTCTACCCACATCTCTCTTAACATTCTCAGTGGAGAACGGAGTGTCCTCCCATACACTAGTTCTGCTGGTGAGAACCCTGTCGCTTCATGTGGAACCGTTCGCAAAGCAAACAAAGTTGCCGGCAGACAGTTCTCCCAGTCCTCCTTGTGCTCGTAACAGAGCGCACGCAAAACTCGCTTAAGCACTGAATGCCACCTCTATACACTGTTTGACTGAGGGTGATAGACGGAACTTTGTATTAACTTTATCCCGCACATTTGCAAGAATGTGGAAGTCAGTTCGCTGGTAAATACTGACCCTTTATCCGCCTGAATTTCGGCTGGAAACCCAACTCGTGCAAACACTGTCAAAAGCGCGTCTTATACTTCGGTGGAGCTGAGCTCTTTCAGAGGGATTGCTTCTGGAAACTTGTAGCTGGACACAGCATGGTAAACAAGTACCTGTAACCTGATTTTGTTTTTGGTAGAGGCCCTACCGTGTCTATTTTAAGTCGTCTGAAAGGCTCTGTTGTTAAGGGCACTACCTTTAGTGGAGCTTTCCATGTCTCTCCTGGTTTACCAGAACGCTGGCAGGCGTCGCATGATCTTACTAAGTTTTCTACGTCTTTGAAACAGCCAGGTCAGTAGTATTCCATCAGCAATCTTTCCTTTGATTTTTTTATGCCTAGGTGGCCGGACCACCCATTTCCTTGACAGAGACTCAAAAGGTCCTCCCTATACTTAGTAGGTACGACTAACTGTTCTAAAATCCTACCCTTTCGATCTCTGTAGTGCCGATACAACAATCCTCATCTCTTATGTATCGTCACGTTGCGCCTAGCAATCCCTTCTTTAGCTGTGTCATGTAATTTAGCTAAGCTCTCATCATTCTTTTGCTCGGCTGCCAATGACTCTCTATCCACACGTAAGAGCTGATCAAAGTTCATTGAGGCCGGTGATAATAACGACCCTGTCTCACTTGTGAATGCGTCAGCTTGCTCTTCCTGCAGGCTTGAACTTTGACACTCTAGTGCTACGCTCTCATTGAACTTGTCAGCTGGCAGGCTTTCCTCAACTGTTTTTTCATCACTCGAGCCTAGCTCGGATTCGGTTATTGCAGTTATCTCCTTTGCTACTTCCGCTGGAGCAGCTTGTGCATTTTCGGCCGAAAGCGACGCGATTTTACGAGCTTGGCCTCGCGTCAATGCCTGTACTACGCCCTCTCCCAGTTTAAGCCCTTTTTCACGCAGTAACTGATTTGAACGATTCGAAAAGATGTAAAGGTACTGCAGTGACAAAAACTTGGAAACTGCAGCCTCAGTCTTTATCTCCCCGAATGGTCCACTGATATTGACTTTGGCCATGGGCAGACACACGCTGTGTTCTTCTACAACCTGTTTGATCCATGCTACTTCTCCAGTAAAGTCACCTACCGTCACGTAAGACGGATGGACAGTGTCCATCGTGGCGGCGCTGTCTCTCAGCCCTCGGCATGGTTTGCCATTAACTTGCAGGTTGTGAAGATATGGACTTAAAAGTTCCATATTCTCGTCTTTTCCCTCTACGTAGGAGAAAACTACGCTAGGCTTCCCGCAGTTTACAGCTATATATCCCAGTTTGTGGCATTTGTAGCAGCGAATTGGTCTAAAAGATTCGAATTTTCTTTTCTGTTCTTTTCGTGCGGTTTCTCCGTTAAGTTTCTCCTCGCTCTTGTCTGCGGGCTTTTCCTCCATGTCTACGGGATCCGATCGTTTAGTCTGCGAACCCCTTTTGGATGGAAAGGGTTTCCGCGGTCCATTTCGACCGTCCCAGTTTCCGTCTTCGGCGTTCAACTTTGTACGCGTTGCGTACTGTTCGGCTAATTCAGCCGCCCTTTCCACAGTGTCTACATTTCCTCTGTCTTGCACCCACAGTTTCACAGCTTGGGGGATGGTTTTGTAAAACTGCTCTAGACACATGCATTCAATGATCATGTCTGTGCTGTCGTACGCTTCCGCGCTTTTAAGCCACTCGACTAGGTTGGCCTTTAAGCTATATGGAAACTCCGGATATCCCTCGCTATCTTTCTTTCTTGTGCTCCTAAACCTTTACCGAAAAGCTTCGGCTGAAAGTCGGTATTTCTTCAGGAGGCTAGCCTTAACTTTTGCATAATCATATGCATCCTGTGCACTCAGTCTGGCGATTACTTCCGCTGCCTCCCACGGCAACATAGACAGCAACCGCTGTGGCCATGTACTCGGGCCGAAGTTCATCTTCTCGCAAGTGCTTTCAAAATTGCTTAGGAACAAGCTTATGGCGGTCCCGACCTCAAATGGCTTTAATAGCCTGTCCATGCGGTACGATTCTGCCTCACTTGATCGTCCCAGAGCGCCTTCACTTCCTTGAGACAACTCCAAACGTTTGCTTTCAAGTTCCAGTTGCATTTTTCTTAACTGGCGATCTTTATCGCGTTCATCTCTCTCTCGTTTTTCTCTGTCCCGTTCTTCTCTTTCTCTTTCCCGTTTCTCTCTCTTCTTTAGAAGTTACAATCCCATTTCAATTTCTTCCTCACTGGCCTGATGGGAAATTAGCTCCAATAACTCCGATTTTAGCATTTCCTTCCGTACATCTAGGCCCAGTTCCTCACCAACAATCAACAACTCGTCTCTCAGCAGTGTCCTTAACTCCATGATTGCTGCTTTACTGCCTTGATCCTGCTCTCTAAATCTAGCTAGGAAAACACAACCTAGCTAACGCTCAACAGTCTTGCTTCCCTACTGTTCTAAACAGAAGAACCACAAAATGAAGCCTAGAGAGTCAAAGCAAGAACCAAGCACTCACCGCAGTCAGAGCACCTCGTCGCAAAGTCCGTCTCACCGCTGTCAGCCAGTTGTCAGGATTGGGGGCTCAATCCCATCGCTCGTGATCCGTTGTCAAGTTTGGAGTCCGGCATGAATTCGAAGGTAGCTGGCCCATGCCGCCGTCCAACTTATCCATGCTGAGGACGTTGATGAAGGGAAGTACTGCTTCTCATCGAGAACGAGGAATATGGGTTTATTTACAGTATTTATATCAGTTTAACATGACTGTTTGAGAAAGTACATCAGTCTAACATGACTGCTTCAGAGAGAGTGTCTACCATCCGCACAACAGCAGTTTTTAAACACTCGGTCCTTCCGCGATCCAAGGGGACGCGAACGTTCGTTTAGTCATAGCAAACTAGCCGCCTCTCCGCAGGACGGTTTACACACACACATGCACACACACACGTGTTCACGGTCCGAAACCGACACCACACGAATTTCGTAGAACTCGGAGCCGTTCCGGGTAGCGCGTTGTCTTGCGTCTTGGTCGGTGCGTGGGAAGGAGCCTCCGTCGGCGTTCCCGCGGCCACTCCCCCGCGTAGGAGATCAGGTCTGCGTTGTCGTGTTTGCTCACAAAGCCTGCTTCGTCGAACTCCTTCAGTCACAACGCATCCTAGCTGAAGCGACGGAGAGTGGAGGATGCGCGTTTTGTTATCGACACAAAGTCGACTTAGCCGCGCCGTGGCTAGAGGTTGGAGGCGGCATTCCAAGATGAGGTTGCCACCGCTGGCGTAACAGGCTGGCAAACTTGCACTGCAGCTGGCCGTTCTTAACAGCGTTCACGCAGCACAGAACAATGGTTGGTGCCGCGATTCCGAACTAACTATAAGTTTCAGGCTCTACACTTTAATATTCGGGCCATTCTAAATGAAGATACACATACACGTGAATTTTCACGAAAAATGTTGCGGCAATATTTTGTGAATATGTATGTTGCTACACATTCGCTCTTATGTGCTGTTGTTTTTATTTATTTTGGTGTTGCCCTTGTTTTATGTCTGCTTTCGACTTTAACATTGTTTTTTATTATTCCTATTCATACGAATTGTTAATTTTTGCATGTAGAGTCCTTGTATAACGTTTTGAATTCTGCTGATCTTTTGTATAAATTACGTTGCAATGGCTCTTCCTTGTTATTTTATAAGAGTGACGTAACTATTATGTTCTTGAACCTTGCCACGTCAAGGCTTCCGGGCCCATGTCAAGCTGCCTAGTGCAGGTTTTAGCCTGGAAGATCTTCCAGTTTCCCTGGAGAAAATAAACATTATTATTATTTTTATTTAAAAAAATTGGCTCCAATCCACGCTGTGAATGTGGTTGGCAAGCGAAGCTGCGGCATCACCTCATCCGACAGACCAACATGACGTAGCTTGGTACACTTGAGCAATGCACTGCATAAAATGATTGACAGCAAGACTATTGAATGCACTGTACCTAACTAAAAGGTAAAGTGTAAAAGGCATAGCAACCGTACGTGGCTGCGTTGGGCAGGAACCGCTGCGTCCGGCTTAGCCTGAGTACGATGCCGTTGTACATATTAACGTTGCTGTTCCCTTCGCCGCTCATTGAGTTCACGCTGTTCTTCAGGAGTCCTAACTGTGCGTGGTCTTCCCATAGCATTGTCACAACACAAACGAAATCAGTTACAAGGCGGGTTCGTCTATTCCATATGAATGTGTAGTGACGCCGCTGCCTACTTCGTATGCCACAGTTGCCGCTTCCCGACGAACTGCAGCTTATGTAACCGTAATCTTCACCGGCAAATCTTCACGCTACGTGCTTCGCATTGTTCGAACGCGCCTTATCCTATATTATGTGGTATTGACACTTGTTTTCTGCTCTTCTTTATTGAAACGAATACTGGGGTCTGTCTTGCATGCGTTATTCCAATGGAGATAGGAACTGTTCGCTTCTATTTCTGGAATGGTTTTCTTGTCGACTGTTCTGCCGACGGAGACGAAGAAATCCCGGGATCCGAGCCGTGCGCAGCTTCGCTGTAAAAAAGCACGGGATCCACATCACATATATATCCATCATCATCATCATCATCATCATCATCATCATCATCATCATCATCATCATCATCATCATCATCATCAGCATCATCATCATCATCATCATCATCATCATCATCATCATATCATTATATATAATCATATCATGTATCCATATCATCACATATAATCCTGTGCAGATCAGCGCTGGCGAGAAGGCCAATCCATTTAACTACAGCTCGCAGAATCGCGTTATCGCGCGTGCAAGTGTTACGAAGTCTGCCTGCAGGCTCCTTGCAAATGCTTGAGAAGGCTGTCGACAAGTAGCTGATGATACCATGCCTTAAATAATTTTATATTCGCGGCCCAATAACCCCCGACGTTTGAAAGCAGCCTCTGATAGCAGTATGTCTGATATGTTATGCGCTCTATTGCAGAATGCTATGCCGAATAACAGGCAGCTGTTCTCACTAACCTAAAATGTCCGCTAATACTAACGATGCCGGTGTATGGCTTTGGCAATGAGATTCTGTTAAAGCAATATCAAGCGAAATTCATAGAACGCTTGTCATTTTCAGTTAGCTGTAGTACGAGTGCCAGAAAGCGATAAAAGCTTTATGCAAAATATCATCGCTGTGATTCCGTCAAAGGAGTGTTTAGAGAATTTTCAAGATTAGTTTATTACATAGTAGCACCAAGCGCTAATATGAACGTTTAACATTATTGGTTCAGCTCAAGCAAAGCACGGAAACGGTTACGTTATTTATTGACTTTAATTTAGCAGCCAGACAAAAGTGATCGACTACGTGAACCGATTTCAGATCTGTATTAATATAAACAATCTTATGGATTCTCGCAGATTTCTTTATTAAGTTCTTATTGGAAATTACTGCCTGTTTATTTTTTATGTCGGTAAAATTTTCCCAAATCTCAATGCAGACAGTTGCAGTAAAGATTTTGGAACGAGCGTTGTCTGCCGCATCCAGTCGCAGACGCAGCTTCGCTGTAAAAAAGACATGTCTTCCATCTTTTCCTGTGGCATAATTTCTCATGCAGTGTGCAACAAGTCTATATACATAAAAAAAAACGCGATACCCAAGAAGTCGGCGCATTTCTTCGTTTTTTATGTTAATCAGTATTTGTTTAGTACAGTTTTCATCATTCATAGCGCCTTAGCTTCTATAGCATGAGGGAAAAGAGAGAAGCAAAAGGCGCATACTTCGAACCTCTCCAACTGATCCCTCAGCTAAAACTACATCGTGTTAAAATTTCGGTACGTAGCTAGCCTAACAGGACGATTTTTCGTGCTCGCCCGTAATCTACAGCTAATCTACCTGTCCAAGGTGAATGGCTCGTCCAGTGGTGTGTCAGGTATTTTCCCTATTTTGTGCTCATGTTTATGGTTCTCAACAAAAGTTGTTTTTGCTCTTTGCGTCGTCCTTGGTGGCTACAGTTCTAAAGTTGAAAGTTCCAATGAGGCTGCTAAATGTTTCACGCAGTGCGTTAAGTCTGACATCGATAGCTTGCGTAAATCAGTAGACTGGCGCTGTTAATCTTCTTCTTTGTTTCACCTTCTTTGCTCAGCAATTTTTAGTATAGCGGTTCCACGACTAAAGACTACAGCTGTGCTTCAATACTCGCGGGAGATAGCAAACAGCCCGCTACGGGGACAGCGGTCACCTCGTCCGATTTCTGACGAACTGGCATAATTTAGGCACAGCTTCGCGAAGCGAGTCCCGATGCCAAAAAGCAATACAGGCTACTTTGCTGTTCAAACAAGATGACATCAGGGCCGGAGGCTTGAAAACTCGACGTGAAGGTCGTCTGCTCAAAGGAAAACGTAGTCACGTACGCTTCCATATGAGATTAATGTAAGCTACGTTGTTTTTTCTTAGGTCCGCATACGCAAAGCGGTAAGTTACAGTGATATTATGAGCCCTTAGCTTTTTCTTGTCAACGCGAGGTGGCGTTACGTCCCGGAGACGTCCTCAGATTGTTCCAGATGTGTTAAGTTATTTGTGCTCAAAACTGTCCTCTTAGCTGTTAACGTATACGCTGACTCCGATGCTGGCTAGAACTGGAACACAGCCTATATATTTTGCAGCGTATAACGTTATAAAGATACAACCCAGTGACTTGTAGAGAATACATGTTGCACGATGTGGACTGTTAACCCAGGTGCACTTTTCCTCTTCTTACTATTTTACTCCTTTTTAGTCTTTTACTCTTTTTACTCTTTTTTCTACCATTATGCGAAGAAGTTTATCGTTCTTTCCCAAATATCTCTTTGGATCCGAAAGCGTAGCGACAGGACGTTTAACGATGCGTGATCATAGAGGCTTTTGTGACAAAGTTAGGCAGCGTTTGATTAGCGTGAAATTTAAACTTCACTCGCATCAAGTAGCACTTTATGAGATGCGGGAGGACCAGCAATATAGCCGTCACGAATGAGAGCGTCATGAAGCCGTGGGCTCCGATGCACTGGCAGAGAAGTTGAGGGCAAAGAAAGGAAGAAAAAAGGAAGTCAGGATACAAGTTGGTCATTCTACATGGTGTCATTGTACATAATCTCAGGATGAATATCTTAAACAACGAATTGCGAATCGAAATTGGGCGCACGCCAAAAAACAGGTAGCATAAATCAAAATAGAAATGTAGGTAACCCAAATCAATACCACACACCAATGAGCATATAAGTGTGATGTAAGAATGTGATACACGAGAGGTAAGAAATGTAACGTAGGGACCCAAGTAATAAAAATAAGTATCACACAGCAAACGGTATACGAGGGAAAAAAAGGAATACAAATAGTACAAGCAAACACAAGAAAACGAAAAGTAAATGGTGCAGTAGTTATCGATGATACCAAAGGCAGACCATTTATAGTAATTGACAAAATTTTACGCAGTTCTTGAAAAATCAGTTTCAATGTATATTTCTCTATATGAACGCGGTTTAACTCATCGATCAGGGGCCTCAAAGAAGTGCGTCGTAATGCTAAAGCACTTCTCTCGCATTGACCGCAAAATCGCCGCTGAGTTTTTTAATGAGATAAGGTATTATGCAAATGTGTCCATTTAAAAATTAGAACACGCAGTTGCTCATACTAAGATGAAAGCTCTATTGGAGCGGTGAACAGGACACTTAAATCACCTAAGGGTGTTTCTTAGAATCCTTCATGCCGACACATTTTATCTCCTCATTAATTCAAGAATTTTTAACTCAGTTTTTACGTCACGCACTTGCCAGTGAAAGACCAAGCGCAGATGAGCTAAACGAAATACTCTCAGCCGTTTGTTTGTGAATCGGATCCACCACGAATGAAGTTCGTCCGAAGCGACCAGCGGCAAACGTATTACTTTCTCTGTAGAATATAGCCCGCCTCTAAGTCAACAGGTAATGACAGTTCGCACCTGTGCGTGGGGCTCCACACCGCCTAACTGACTCTTGCTATACACAGAAAAACATACTAACCCACCTAACCCACCAACCTAACCCACCTGACAATTACCAACGCTGCACTCTCTGGGCTTTATTTTTAACCTAGCGTCTCGGTTGCTCCACTAATCGCAGATAATTTTAGCCTCTAACTGGCGCACTCTATGTGGAGGAAATTTCCCCACCATGAAGCATAGATGACGCTTGCGAACGCCGAGTTTTCGTAATTCTCGCGAACAGAAATCAGAGGACTGGTCTGGGTCCAGCGACCGCGAACGTAGGTCGCATAAACAAGGTAACGACAACAACGAAAGAGATGGTCGTTACATGTATATAAAAACACCTGTAGAGATACACAAAAGTACAAAATATATACAGAAAGGCGTGTAGGAAACGCAAGGTTTGTCGACAGGAATCGTAAACATTCCTGCAACATCCTGCCGCCTGCTTTGTAGCGTTCTGTAATTGAGGCTCTACGCAGCTCGCTGCAGCGTATGGTTCATAGCGTATACGGTTACGATTTCCGCTCGCGAGTCCAACCAGACGAGAGTGCAGCGCTAGATCATTATTTTTTACGCTGTAAAATCAGTGACAGGTGAGGGCTGAATTTGCGATCACCTTTCCATTATTACCACGAACAGTGGAAGCGAAACTGAAAGAAAAAAGATAACTCACTGCCGGTGCTAGCCAAACCTGCAACCTGCGCAAATGCATGTGTTGCTCTACTAGCTAAGCTAAAGCAGTCCCTCCGTCCCATATCTAGCGTTATTATATATCAGTACTTATTCGTAACGTAGCCTTGGGTGTGTCAGCCAGCGCCACTCTCGACCGTAGTGGTGGATATGGAACATCCGTTAAACCACATGCATCATTTAGTACATGAAATAATAGGAACGGGAAACTTGCCAATAAACACTCGTATGATGCCTCAAAGCTCCATTGTAGCGGTAAACGGGAGGCTTAAATAACATAAGGGTGTTTCTTAAAATCCTTCATGCCCACACATTTTTCATGTTCTCATTAATTCAAGGATTTTGAACTCAATTTTTACGTTGCTGATCTGCCAGCATGAGACTAAAGGCAGATGAGGTAAACGTAATAGCCTCTTAGCCGTTTCTTGTGAATCGAATCCACCACGAAAGAAGTTCTTCCGAAACGACCAGCGGCAAACGTATTCCTTTCTGTGGAGCATACAGTCAGCCTACAAGTCAACCAATAACGAAAGTTCGCCTCTCTAAATGAGGCTCCACGCTGTCTAACTGACTCTTGCTATATCCAGAAAAACACACTCTCGCGCATAACGCACCTGACAATTACCAATGCTGCACTCGTTGGCCTTCATTTTTTACCTTGCGTGTGGGGTACTCCATTCATTGCAGATAATTTTAGCCTCCAACTGGCGCACTCTATGTGGTAAAAATTTCCCCACCATGACGCATAGACGACTCCCGCGAACGCAAGGTTTTCATAGTCCTCGCGAGGAGAAATCTGACTGGCGTGGGTCCAGCGACCGCGAACGTAGGTCGCTTAAACAAGTTGAAGATATCAAGGACGATAACAACTCTAAAGGAGAAGAAAGAGATAATCGTTATAAAAAAAAACTGTTGAGATAGACAAAAGTACAAAAGACATGCAGAAGGACGTTTAGGAAACGCAAGTTTTGTCCAAAGAAAACGTGGTGTACTCAAGCTAACTTTGTGAGTCAGAGAGTCTAAACATTCCTGGAACTTCCTGCCGCCTGCTTTGGAGCGTTCTGTAATCGAGGCTCTATGCAGCTGGCTGCAGCGTATGGTTCAGACTATGAACTATGAATATGGTTGCGATTTGAATGCGGTTACGATTTAGACTGCGAATTAGTTACACTATGAATATGGTTATACTGTGAATATGGCTTGACTATAAATATGTTGACGATATTTGCGCTCGGGAGTTAAACAAAATAAAAACGCCGTGGTAGATCACTGTTTTTAAGCTGTAAAATCAGTGACAGTTGAGGGCTGAATTTGCGATCACCTTTCCATTATTACAACGGACAGTGGAAGCGAAAGTGAAAGAAGAAAATAACTCACTGCCAGTGCGAGCCAACCCTACAACTTATACGCAAATACATGCGTTGCTCTACTAGTTAAGCTAAAGCAGTTACGGTCCCTCCGTCTACTTTCTGGTGTATTTAGATATCAGTACTTATTCGGTAACGTAGCCTAGGATGTGTTAGCCAGCGCCACTCTCGACCCTGGTGGCTGATATGGAAGATCGATTAAACCGCATGCATCGTTTAGTACATGAACCTATAGGAACGGGACACTTGCCAATAAACACTCGTATGATACCTCAAAGCAGCAAGGCGGCCACAGTCGTTACCCTCGTTGTAGAATGAACCGGACGAATTCGGTGAACCGTGGACCTCAACTTTCAGCAGCAACCACATAAAACCAACGTACGACGTGTAGTAGGTTATTCGCAGTTTTCTTTGCTTGGTGACAGCGTCTACTGGCTTTATGTGATTGTTACGTGGCGAAAAGACGAGCGCTCTCGGTTTTATTTCATTGCTCCTAACACCCGTTCCCCTGTATAGGTCTACGAGCAGGCCACCCTTTTTTCTAATAGAAGCTCTCTGTTGATATTTAAAATATGTTAATTTTCAATGAAGTGGCCAATATTTAATCATTAGGAGGCAGAATCGACTACCGCATCATATCGCAGCTTCAGAGTAGGGGAAATTTTTCGTCTAAAGCAGAGTTCTTGTGCTTTTTCCAATATGGGCATTCTTCCAGTGGGTAATGGGAAACTACTCTTCCCAATATCAGTTGCAAATCTCCTTCGATATACGCTTCGAGCAAACACCGCTCGGGTCCAGCTTATTCAAGGACATATAAAATGCGCTTTACTCAGCCAGGAAGGTCGCAATATATACTTCTGCGAAAATTTTCGCAGATGTACGAAGAAAACCTTGAGTCCCCTGTTATGTGTAGAAAATGAAGGTATTATTCAATAAGCGTTACTCATAGTGACTAATTATTCACTATAGTTACTCATAGTGAATAACAACCAGATCGTTCTTATAAATAATAAACATATTAGTTACTTGAATATCGCAGCAGTCAAGTGGCCAGTAAACCTCCGTACGCTAATTCACTGACATCAAGGTTTCCAGAGCAAGACCCCCTAAAGAAAACTTCTATTCAGTACTTATAAAAAAAAGGCCCCAGGCTCGCCTTTTTCTCGGGCATTGCATAACAATGGTCTAGGCTCTGTTATTCTCGATGCCGCGAGGTTAGCACTCGCAAGTTTACTGGCCAGTTTCCTGATTCTAAGATAAATTACTGCGGGATGCCTATGGTTTAACGGATGTCCGTAAAGGTCCCTGGTTTGTACCTGGGTTTCGGTACTACTTTGAAGGGACGGACGCATTCGGTGGTGGAATTAAGAAGTTTGTTGAGGAAAAGAAGTCGTGCTGATCTTCAGTTATAGGTCAAGCCGATTGGCGGATAGCATACGTTGTTGTTGTTGTCGTTGCCTTAAACACGATACATGTACCCATGATAAGCGGGGGAGGGGGGGGGAGGATTGGCGAAAGTTCGCAACTTCGAGCGCCAGCGAGCGACAACTTCTTCTTTGTCAGAAATCGCAACATGTTCCACATTCACCACCAAGGCTACGAGGGGTGCTGTCGAACACCCCCAGGCAGGGAGCCTACATTTTCTTGCACGTAGGCTGCTTGCTGCCAGGCTATGCTGTGTATACGTGGATATAAATGACACGGAAAGCATACGCAGGGACAGCTGCGACCTTAGCTTATTAGGGGAGGCAGTGATCTAGCGCGTCACGAGGAGGGTGTGGGTTCGGTATCCACAGGCAGTAGAAGTCATTTCTTTTGCTTCAATTCATATTTTCATTTATTAGGAATGTGTACTCTACCGCGAATTTATATGCGTGTACAAATAATTATAAGTTTAACGCTTACAGCAACAGCAAGAGCAACAAAAACCGCAACAAAAACCGCAACAAAAACTAATACTTTTATGCTTCCCTTGACTTCGCTATCGGTTGCTTTCCCATGGCTGTCACTAGAGGTCGAGCCCATTGGTTTCCTTTCTTCTTCCCTCTAAGCTTTCTTTAGTTCCTCTATGTGTTTGAGAATTTCAGTAGCTTGTTGTAGTTCCCTATTTCTGCTCTTTATAATTCGGTAGTTGTACACCATTTAGGTTTAAAATCACTGGTTCTTGGTCGCTTGCAACGCAGCCGGTACCAAAATGCCTGCCGTTAGACGAGTGCTGAAACAAACAATAATCAAATTGAGATCGGTAAATGAACCGTTTGGAGCGCTTCAGCATATCTTCTGCAACAAGAACGTCCAGTAGCGCGGGAAAGTGCAGCTGACGGACAAGCATGCTTATTTTTCGCACACTTCATCAGGAAACTACAACTTCAACGATGTCATTGCCACGACGTAATCCAGTTTTCCTAGCCATCGGACTATCAAGGAAACGTATACATACCGTCACCCGTTTACAAAACGAGGCGGCCATTTTCCCCATTCTAGCTGCTTCAAAAGGCCTAACGAAGAATGTGAAAGAAAAGGGGAGTAAAAGAAAAATTCATGAAACTGTTGCACCACATTGTTTCGCACTTTCGGACTCCTGCGATTCTTGCTATTTAGGGAAAAATATTATACTGCGCAAAACAGAACAAGGACGTGGAGTCACAGGCACTGACTATAACGGGAACCAGAATTCAATTGTCTGCGCAGTAAAGTATCCCGCATACCACAGCGGGCTCGGAGCTTCGGGTATCAACGAGGAGAACGAGAGTGTTGTTGCACGTCCCCATCGGACTTGGTATACAGACGTTGTTGCGACTAATAACTGGCGCCATGCAGCAGCTTGTGCCTCGCTCGAATCGACACCTGTGGCGAGAACAGCCGTGCACAGTGCGCAAGCCACAGATGTTTTTTTCTGGCGGCTCCCCAGTAGCCTATACCCCTCTCTGCCACGGTGGATGTGCTGTGAAGCATACAAGTTCGGGTTGCACACGAACATTGTGTACCAGCACGTGTTCCATACCTGGAACGTGTGTGCATCTGCTATTATCATCGCCACCACCACCACCACCATCATCATCATCATACCACCTTCGTTTTCCTACCATATCTTTGTCGTTCCTCCACACCCATTCCCCTGCGTCTAGCAGCAGGCCGAACTAACATGCCTCAGGCTGACCACTCCACCTTTCCGTCATTAAAGTTTCTGTCTCTTCCAGAGAACACTAGAAACACTAGAACACTACACTAGAAACACTCAACACTAGAAAATGGGGTCCACTAAATGGCCTACTGAAATTTTCCAAGGAGTCAGCGCTTGCGTAAATTTTACGGTAAGCGACAGTCTTCGTTCGCTTCTTGCGTATCCATTTTCCCTACTGTGGCTCTGAAAAATGACGAGTGCAATATTGTCTGTTTTGCAAGATTAATCTACATGTTTGCGGGCTGATGCACTGTTTGGTGCGGAAGGAGGCGATGGCGATATGCCGGCAGATTATGAGGAAATAGGATGACGAAAAAGAAAACGTATCTGTGGCCACGTTACGCAGCAGCAGAACATTCATGCAAAATTGAAATATTATCGACAATACAAATAAGCGTGCGCAATGATGATAATTTGATAGACCTCTTATACGAAAAATTGTCTTTTTATAACCATGTTCTTGTGTGTAATCAGTCATAGGTAAAGCCGCAGTTCCATGGTATTCAACCACAGAAAATCCCACGGTTTGCCAACACGCTTTTTGGATGCTCATGTCATTGCAGTATTCAAATCCTGAAATGCACACCATTTCGGAAACACCCAACTGCTCAGGACAGCATACGCATATGGTACCCCTGCATCAGTTACCAGAGGTTGTTTCATTGCCTTTGTATTCACTCGAAGGGATTTATACTCACAATAAGACTCTTCCGATGGACAAAGAATATATTTTTTCTTGCTTTTTGATTTGAAATATTTAAAACCTTTGGTACCTTTGGCAACGGTAGACTACGGAATCAACGGCCGAACATTTGCTTCTCTGGACATCACCGTAGGGCATAAATACAAGGACAATTTGCAATGCATGCATACAGAACGTGCACTGGCGTGTACTGAACAATGTCATTATGGCGAATTCGTTCATAGCCTACGCGGACCAGCTGTATAACTAGGATGCAGATTTTGAAACCGAAGACTTGCACCTTCGGTTTCAAAAATTCGCTTTATTTTTTTAACGCCTTTGACTCTGAAGGATGTCTCACGAAGGCTGTTTCAAGCACCATGCCGTAAGGTCTAAGAAAGATGAGTATGTCGTAGGCGAAAGAAACTAGCGGTACAGTGGTGGGCGTTCTCTGGAGGAAGTCAACTCTCTCTTCGCTTGTGATGCGCCTCAACAGCATAGTGATTAAGATAGTGTAGGCATTTTAGATGCTGACTTGAACGCTGAAGTACACACACACACACACACACACACACACACATATATATATATATATATATATATATATATATATATATATATATATGTATATATATAGGTCCTACATTACATTTCCGGAGAGAGCTTCAGAGACCCAGGCTTCAGAGATGCAGATGATAAAAGCTTCAATAAGCTTTCCTTAGCAATTTACAGGTTTTATCAATCCTTATAGCTATTTAGAACTATGCTGTTGATGCAGGGTGCGTGGTCAATGCTAGATATCATTGCTCGTCACTTCCTAGCACCCATATTTAAGACTTAGTTTATTGACTTCAATCCTGAAAGTGTTTCACCGTATATGGTTGGTACACGCATTTTACATAAACGCTGAATTTGCTTAACGTATATAGATAAAATAACTATGCAAGTCATAGCGTGTTGTAAACACGTCCATTGGATACTTTTGTTTTCTCTCCGTCAGCCTGCATATAAGACTTATGCACTGCAAATAACAATGAAAGTGCCCGTAATCAGTCGTATTGGAAAGGCTGGTTAGTCGCAATACAAAAAATACACGCCTTTCTCGAGGCCATTTCCAAGAACGCGCCTTCGGTCGCATAACATATTATGACATACCACCGTAGCACATTTCTTTGAGAGTTTAACCAGAGTTTTGTGAGTTAGTTTAGAAGCATATGGCGCTATGTTTTTTTTAACCAAGGTGCAAGTGCTAAAACGTAACAGAATCTGGCACCTGCTCCAAGGTGAATGTGCAGGGAAAGAGTGAAACGAGAAAGAAGTTCGTGCGGCGGGCACAAATGACTCGAAGCGATTGTGTCACCAGGCCTTGCTCGTCAACACCGCTAATAAAGGAAATCAACTAATTGCACATGATGATCACGCACACGTTCACATGGACAGGCTTAACGCGTCTACTGAACAGGCAGCAGGCGTGATTTCTGCTTCGGGAAAGGTATTGCCGAACTGGGAACAGCTGCGACGAAATCAAGTTTGGCGTGCCCTACATCACTCTTGCGCCTTTCTAATTGTCGCTATCGCAGGCATTGCACGGGCGTTGCGCTACAATATTAAGTAATGAGAAAACTTGGTTGAGCGCGCTTGCTGGGCTGCGATTTTCGCCTCCTTCACCCTGTTACGCGATTGCAGCTCAAGTTGCGTGTTTGAGGAAGGCGTAACGAGTTTCACGTGCTCCGACTTCAATGATATGCTGTACTTGTCGTATCTACTCGTCTCACCCCCTTTTTTTCCGGGTTCCTTTTTTTTTTTAGAGTCGCGCCACTTATTTTCTTTCTCTATGGTCGCACGCTGCACGGGCACTGATGTGGCGCAATCGCCGCGAGGGGTGCCTCTCTAGCGCCATCGCGCTCCTTCTTTCACTGCGCCTAATGTCGTCACGCATCGAAGCTATCAGCCACGAAGCAACAAAGCCGGTTCGCGGAAGTCGCGGCCTCTCCAATTTAATAGCCCTCGCGCTTAGCTGGACGTAGGCACAAGGATGTGACGGAAAGCTCTTGCGAAACAGACAAAACGGAGCCTGGGACACACCGCGCTCCCAAGCGCCGTCGCGTCTTTCTTTGTTCATTAATTGTTGTAACGTCTGTTTGCGTAGCAGCACCAGGAAAGCTCAGGTTGGTGCAGCTACAGCTGCCGATCGATAAAGCGGACGCTGGTGTTGCTCGCATATCAATAAAGTCACGCCCAGGTCAGGATCCGTGGCGTTCAAGGTGGGCCAGTGCAACACTTCTCATCGGCGAGAACGTGATAACCTGTAAGATTGCGCTGCAGCTTCACTTGGTTCCGTTTATCGCCGACTAACTCAGGGCAGCATTCCGACACTCCGTGCGTGGATTATCCTCCTCCTACTTAAAGGGGACGAATAGGTCCTGCTTGAGAGAACAGGCGCCAGACTCAGAGCAGCCCAGCTCGTTTACCAGGATTGCTGACTTGAGAGAAGAAAGCTAACCACAGCGTGGAAAGATGCGCGCGTTCCTTATATCTATTGTCGCCCTGGCCATACTCGTCTTTGCCTTAGTTTGTGGCAAAGCGCGGGCAGTACCGAACCCTGAAAGAGAAGAGACAGCTGTGGCTGAATCACCGCTCGGCGTACGACGTGCACTGGACCGGGGCATCGACATCCTGGACAAGCTCAACGTGAAGCTCCTCAAGGGGATCGGTGGCACGAAGCTCGGCATCGACGGGCCGTCAAACTTTCAACTTCAGCTGAACAAAGCGACGCCAGTCGGGCTGCTGAGTAGGCTGTTCGGCAATTCCAGCAGCCAGCCTGAACGTGTTTGATGGCTCTTGTCACGTTGGGAGAGGAGCGCGTCTTCGAGGATGCACCATGATTGGACCGATGGCGCAGTTCGTATGAAGCGCCAATTCTTACTAGATTTATTATCATTTCTTTTGCTACTGATTTGACCTTTTATTGAACGTTGGCAGAAAGCCACAGAAAATGGACGAAAGAGACGGCGGAATGTGAGCGAATGTTTTTGTACAGAAGGTGTACCCTGTCGCCGAGATAAAAAAAAAAAAATCAAGCTTATCTGTGCTGAGAGCTGTAACAAGGGTGTTCGTTTTGGATATTTATATTTGTCTTTCAGTGTGCTGTAGCTGTACATAAAACATGGGAGCTTGAAACTCGACTTTAACTAGGCTTCTTTAGACAAGCTTTATGTATAGACAACTTTGGGGAAGCGTCACCGAGGAAGATGCTTTAGTTCGGGAACAACTAAGATTTCTCTGTTCAAAAGCTATAGCTAAATATTTAAATATTAAGAACTCGTGCACACAGACGCTTAGTTTCGGGCCCGACTGTTTTCTACACGTACTTCCGAACGTCCGTAAGTTAAAGACAATTTGAAGCACGAAGCTACCACTTTGTAACTCTGCCTCAATAACAGGTAACACAATTCTGTAAGCCGTGTATATTAGATTGCATGTGATCGTAGAGACATGTGATAAACTTGTTTACAGATTTCGGGAAATTGTCACGTTGTTTACCTAAGATTTGCAACCCACATAATCACAAACTATTGTTGTAATTCAGAGTGCTGAAAATAAATCACCTTTGTCCACTTTAGGGGTTCAAATATGTGTTGTTTACAGAACTCTGTGACATCGTTTTTAATGCAGAATTTCACCGTTTAAAACTTGACCATTTCGCAAAAATTTTTCTGACTCTCGGCAATTTGTTAAAAACATAATTGGACTAAATAGGAAAGTGCGCTTCGAGTGGTAAGCACATTAAATTTTTATGGATATTGTAAACCTAATAAAAAGCAGTTAAGCCGAAGAAAGTGTTTTGCTGATTTTCATAAATTTCAATAAATGTAAAGAAAATACCGAGAGAGAGAGAGAGAGTGAGAGAAAGAGAAAGGGAATAAGCATCTTAACAGCTACTTGGGTGCCTCTGCCTGACGTTCCTCGTAACGTAGCTGAGTCACAATTTATATGGGATGCGGGTGATTTATAAGCATCGGAACGGTCGTACAGATGCGTTGGGTGTTTTGCAAATTCGCTAGCTCGACGACTTCTCGCAAAAGAAATATCGCTTTTTTCCGTATAGGAAATATATGTAAGCATTAAATGGTTCTATATATATCATCAGCTCAGTGTATGTGCTTTAATCTACTTCTGTAGTGATATGTGATGATATCAATACCTGCACGCGCGAGAGGCGTTTGCGCAGCACTCGATTTGGAGGGTTGCCCTGTATTGTTAATGACTTTCTGTTGGATTGACACTGGACTTTATATCAATATTATTTTTTTGTAACAAAGGGTTCTGTTGAGGGATTCCGCAGGATCGTGGATTCTCGCTCTCAAGTCGGCCCCAACGAAAGGAAAAAACATGTAACGCCTATAATTGAACCTGTTTGCGCTACAACCGATTGTGAGAGCGCAGCTGAAACCCAAATGCTTGAGTGTAGGAGCTTTCAACACAAAATAGATCATCATGTAATTCAATGAAAAAAAAAAAAGGCTGATGCTGTCAAAACTTGCAGGTAGTACACGCAGAGCGTGCAGCCCGCCGACGATCACCTGAAATGATGTTGCGACACAGATACGTAAAAAAAGAAAGAAACAAAGCAAGTGAAAGACAGGCAAAGTCCAGTAGCTGCCCGGGTTTCACCGCACTGGCAAACGTCGCCATCGGTTTTCATATCTGTGGCGAGAAAGGCTTGCGGATTGCACTCACTACGCGGTTGCTAGGGGCTTCGCGCTGGCGCGTTTCTTCTTTCTTCGGCCGGGATGATTCACGCCCAGGCACACCTTCGACGACCAGCGCGGTGATTCCTCGTATTTTGGTGTATCGTTCTCGGACTCTTTTTTTTTTTCTCCGTATATCGCTGGTCAGCGGGGGGTGCTACTCGATGTGACGTCAATTGCGCTCCACACTCTCTGCTTCCCTCGAGTGCCTCCAGGTCCTTCGTTGTAGTAATCGTTTTCCCCAAGGTCGGGTGTCGTCATTTGCCTTTCGCGCTGCGCACTTATTTAAGGCATGGCTGTTCGGTGCGCGTGTGTGCCGACCACTCTGTTGCCGGCAGAACGTAGCGTCTCTTCGGAGCTCTCTGACTTGAGAAAATTTCTCGTGCTCCAAGAGTTTGCTAAACGCGCCGGGAAAGGTGCACTCACTCGCAATGCGCGGCGTCGTTGTGACCGTCTTGCTCGTCGCCTTTGCTTTCGCCGCCGTTTTGTCGGCTCCGGCACCTCAGGACGACGTCGTACCTGCCGACGGACCTGTGCGTGGACTTAAGGATCCGTTCGACCTGGGCATCAACATTCCGGATATCTTCAACTTGAAGCTGCTCACCGGACGTAGCCGTGGCACTGACCTCGGCATCGATATCCCGTCCATCCTCAACCTTAACCTGGACCGCAGCCGCGGTAGACCAGGCGGCCTGTTACTCAACTTGTTCGGAGCCTCTGGTAGGTCTGGAGGAGGCCGATCTCTCTTCAGGCCGTCTGAAGCTGAGAGCACATCTCCTGACGAGGCCTCCTAGGACTTGTGACCGAACCTAACACGCAGTTCGAAAGAGGAACCCAGCTTTCCTGTCGCTCGAATGTGTGGACTGAAGCATGCCTGTGATGATTGCTGTGACTCAGGTGGTTAGTTTTGTTTTTTGTATTTTGTTATCATGCAATGCGTTGGTAGCAGAAAGCCGATCTCCCAAATTACCTGAAGGAGCATGCCATAACGAACAAATCGCAGTTGTTGAATTAAACGTCTTTCTATCGTGAAGACGAGCTGATTGTCTTTGTTATAGTGGTGTCCTGCGTTCGGCAACAGCAAAATATCAGTTTGTTTGGCTAAGGCATGAGAACATTTTCACACGCTGAAGGTCGTGTTGTCTATGTGATGTTACCACTGCTAGCATGGTTTTCTTATATGCAGCGTTCATAGACCCGTTATTTTGGGTAGATTGCACCGCATTCCTTTATTACAGGGTTATGTTATTCAGAATTTCACGGGAGTATCAGTGCGACATCGGTAGCACTAAATAGTCATGGAAAAAGATGAAGTTCTATGGTTTCACAATAGCATCCCATATATAAAAAATATTTCTATATCTGCCACGTAAATCTATATTAGTTAACATGAACGTTATACTTCACCCGATTTAATTTTACGTTGAAGTTTTTCTCTCCCCTTCCCTTTAGCTTTTAACCGCCGGCTTCTTGGCCAATCCCCCGTAGTGGGTAAGCGCTACAATTGAGGAACAAGCAAGCAAGCAAGCATCTCATTCTATTATTATTGGAGGTGGAGAGGGGTTTGCTTCTTTAAAGCAAGAGTGTTGTTTACTTGCGTAGCTACGGGCACTTCCCGCTATAATGAGCGATATTTAAGTTTTTTTTTCGTGCCTTGGGGCATATCTTTGAAATTATTATCGGCGATTCGCTGTTTTCAAAGCCCTGGCTCTAAATATATTGAAAAGATGCCTTTCAGAGACAGGAAATTGTTCAGTGATTTAACAGTTAAGTACAAGCGCTTGGTTGGTCAAAGGCAGGGAAAGGAAGCCGATTACACGACATATGTAATGGCAACTTGAACACCGAAACAGCAACTGGTGAATATCAGAGCCAAACGCCGCACATATATCCCATGACGGTAAACGGAAATGACGTTAAACTAAGTGCATACTCTATTTATTTTGTTCCTGTCATATGAACAAATGTAAAACGAGAATTGCAGTTCAACGTCTGTTAATTATGCTAATGTTTTCCGATGGACTACTTGTAGTGGGCAGCACAATTAAAGAAAAGCCTTCCTTGCACCACGCAGACTACACTGCAGAAATATATAAAAGAGGGTACATAACATTGGGCGTGAAATGCGGCGCCTTTTCATGACTGCAAATTGTGCACGAGAAAAAATATCAAGAACGCATAACAAACTTCACTCAATAAGCGCGCCAATTCAGCACCATGGTTTCGAGAAGGCACAGGTCGAAAGAGAGAAAACAGAAAGCTGAGAGGTCTGCCTGCTGCTCAGGATTGAGAAAAGGAAGTCACAAACATGTACATGTTAAAATAAAGGGGAGTGCTGACGTTTTTTACGCCCCACAACACTCTTCTGGAAAGTACGACCATTAAAAACTCCTGAAATTATTATTCTTTATATAAGCCTGTGGTCCAGCGATATTGAGCGGCGGAAGAAACAGGTGTGATAAAAGATAAATTTGAATGTGAAGCATAAGAGTGCAGACACGCCATGCATTGCTCAAAGCGATATTTATACTATAAAAAAAACACAAATTTCAACACTTAAAAGCTAGGCGTGAAAGCGAGTTCCAGGCTAACTGCTTATAACATATTCATACATGCCAAGCAGAAAACATGTTTACATGTCGCTCCATGCCCGCGTTTCCAGAATCTGCGTCTAGGAAACGGTAAAATCTCTTGTCACTGAACACCATCACTCCACATGCAATAAATTTCATATGAACTGGTTCAATTCTATACTGACAAGTAAACGGACCACAAATAAATTTCTTCCTGCGATAAAAACGCGACAAACATGCAGCTGTAGTATGGCAGAGGTTCTAGTCACACTCGCGCCTTTTCGTTTTCCTAAAGGCGCTGTTACACTCGAACAGATCGCACTGTTGGCTCGATGCCATGGCGCTTCCTTTTTCGCAGTGGAACGCTGCCGCAAAGCGGTCGAATCCCCTGAGGACCTCGTTACACATGGTAGCCGCGACGTCCGTGTCGCACTGAATGAGACACCAGAAGAAAAAGAACATCTGAACGTCCGTCATTTCGGCGCGGCTGCTGAGGTGCAAAGGGGCAGTTTTCTGAATGTCCAGGTGCGTGAACGCCTCGTAAAGCAACCGCACGGACGTTGCCCTTCGTAGAAGCAGCAGTTTGCCAGAGTCTATCTGGTGACCACTGCCGTTGCCAGGCTGATATTTTTCGGCTACGCACGGGATATCCGCCGCTCGCCAAGGAAAGTTCTCGTCGAGCTCGGCGATTCGCGCGAAGATCAGCGACGACAGTTCGTCCGCGATTTGGCCACCGAGCGCTCCGTACTTCACTCCTTGAAAGGACGGCCCGTGGAGGAAGAATGGCATCTCGAACATCAGAGGAAGGAGCACCACGTGACCTGCAGGGTCGACGTAGAGGAAGCGCACGTTGTTATGGGCCATAATACGGGGCATTCTCGTGTCGACTGGCGTGCGGCGACGGCCCTGCGTGGCCAGCACGATGTTTGTGCATAGCGAGTCGGTCATGTCGGGAAACAACCGGTATGCGTCATCTAGCTTGGCGGGATCACTCTTCTCAAAGATCCAGCGCGATGCGTCGATACTGTCCGCCTTACTTGCACTCTTCAGGACACTCATAGCATCAGGCCACTTAGAGAGAGCGAGCCTTGCCTGTGCTTTTTCTTGGATGTTCGCAAGCATATGGGACAACTCGTCGGTCATACCTTGCGTGACTTGGTCCCTTATGTAGCCAGCGTAGAAGGCAAGACCCATATATCCGTGCGTCGTTGATGCGCAGTGCAGCGCGCTGCCTCGTCTGTAGTCAGCGTCACGAATAAAAAACAGCTTGGCCAGATCGACGTCTACAATCACAGACAGGGCCTGGATCACTGCCCAGCCATGGTAGTAGGCCATCCTCGCCTCGCCAAGTTCTTTTACGAGCTGGAAGAAGGCGGCGAAAAACTCGACGTTTTCAAACAACACCACTCGCACTGTGTCCACCGTAGTGTTCAAGTGCCTTTGAAGAACGCTGTCCCAGGTGAGGCGGCCAATGGCATTCTTGGCTGCATCGATAACGGTTCTCATGCTCTGGTTGCGAATGTTCGTCGGCGTCGGGAGCGCGAGTGAATTGTTCAGGCTATTGATGGCTACGCTTTCAAGCGCGAGAAGGTCGCGGTATGCGAGCGGCTCTTTGTCTTTGTTAAATGTGCGCACCATTCTGTGGAAGTAGTCCTCGTACGTAGTCTTCGCTCCTGTCCGTACTTCGAGCATGATGCGCCTCCTGCGCAGCGTTTCGGCGTAGAAGTTCGCGGGTCGTATAGTGAGAAGGCCAGGCTGGTCCATGATGAAGTAGATTATGGCACCCCAGTTCAAAGTAGCCGTTATCGAGAACATAGTGTCGAGCAGGTTGGAGGCGTTCGTAAGCGCTGGCCAATGAACGCCGAACTGTGACAGCATGGATTTTACCGTGTCCATTTCGCTGACCTGTCCGGAGCTGACCGCGTTGCACGACTGGAAGAACTGGGCCCCTTTCTGTATGGCGCTCTGTCCACTGTCGGGCACTGTCGTCTTGAGAGCACTCGAAGCCACTTTCATTATAAACCTGGAACGCGATGAGAAATAACGAAGTTCTAAGCGCCTCATTCTTCGCTCTAATGTCAGAGACAGCGTATGTGTGTGCTTGATACTAATGCTTCCTACATTGTATCGCGAACATGATTTCACCACTGGTCATCTAAAGGAGTGTTACGGCACCTAAAACATCGCTGGTTCGTCCGCCATGTCTAGCCTAGAGTAAACGCAGCGAATATGTCAAAGTGAAAAAAAAGTTAGTAGACTTGGCTGTTCGTTTATAGGTAAACGTTCATGTAGTCACGCCAAAACATTCTTATCAAATCGTTAACAAATGCTCATTTGTTGATTAACACATGCTAATTAGAAAAGACGGTTATCATAGGATGCTGAGCGCATGCCTGTTAACACGTGAGCGAACACTCCTGTGTTCTAATGTGCATGCCCTAAAATCCGTGTAAGGTGCGAACACATATAAAATATTGTTTTGTATGTTCCGGATATTTTTATCTGCTCAACTTGAACTGACACCAGTGGTGCTATGTCATTGCACAGCATCCTGCTATTATACGCAATTGTTCTTTGTGACAATGATCAATTTGTTTCAAGGTATGAACATTGCATTTTTGGAAGAAACGAAACAACTTCTTTAGTAGTTAAAGAAAAGTCACCGGCATTACGCTTCACACGGGTGACTATAATGCGCTAGTATTGTGAAATACTTCCATTTGAAGATTATTTATCGACATTTGCATGTCTTTTACGGGATGGTCGTCCCCACGGTGGTCGTCCCTGTGAGCTTACGCGATTTGAATCTATTTTTTGCCTGCTCTTGTGTACAACTCAACGTCACCTTTGATCAACCAAAGCACAACAGTGCGGCAGAGTTTTGTTTGTTTCATTTAACTGTATAGTATAAACCACAGTTATCTATGTAACATAGACCATGCAGGCAGCCTTCACTATAGTACTGTGGCTGTATAACCGCACACATTATGCGGAGCACAGTTATCGCTTTGTGAACAACATCAACACAGAACATTGCGGCAGGGAGCATTCCGCATCCCAGAGCGGCCGCCGCACACACTCACGTAAGCACAACCTGTTCCTTCTGTTACGTGCTTCTGCACGTCATATGACTCCGCTACTCCTATGTCACTCTTATGCCGCCGGTTGTTCTAAGGAGGTCATACCGCCATTCATCGTCGAAGGCCATCTTTTTATCTGTACACATTGACCAGATCAAAACGTGTACACGATACGCATCAGTACACATAAGGCATACTGATACATATCGTGTTCACGTTTTGATCTCCTGGCTGAATTCAGAGCGCGAACTGCTGGAACACAAGCTAAGGAACAAGAGAATACAGGACACGTCGTTTTGATCTCGTCATTGTGCAGATACATATGTCGCGTACCAACGCTTATTACACTGCTTCTGGGATCGGCCCACCTCAAAACCTGCTTATCCAGCGCCCATCACTAAATCTTGATCTGTATTAAAATGTTAAGATTTGCGAAATCCATAACTCAATATTTCAAAAGTTCATCGATACCTGTTTCTCACAATAATCCCAACGAAGAACTTGCAATATTGGGAAAGATGTCAACTAGTCATTAAAACAAATACCATACCCTCTAAACATCATCGGTTCGTCCGCACTTTCGGGGTAGAGTAACGCATCGAATACGTCAAAGTGAGTGGATACGTCCGAGCGCGCTGACGATGTCAGTGTTAGCAATGTCGATGCGTCTATGCGTCTAACGATGTTAGTTTTCTTTTCTTTTGCGTAGCGAAGCTCGATATTTGTGCCGACACCGAAATATATATGGCTAATGTTAAAATCGGGGTGCAGACGAAGACGAACGAGTGTTGTGGTTCAGCCTCGTTGGCAAGACACACATGTATGTTTGAGCGCCATGTCATACGGTGTTCAAGCAAGCTGTCACTGCGTCTGAACATCCCTAAGTACGAAAGCGAGTGGCAGAACTCAGACCGCTGACCACAAACTAGAAATTGGTGGTACTGCTAACCGTGCTGCCATCGTGCCCAATTTTTTTTATGCTCTCCGCTAAAGCTTTCAGCAAACACGATGTTACGAGAGCGGCCGGGCCACTTCGAAATTTTTATCCCACGTCGGAAGGCGCTCCCTCACTTACTCCTCGTACAGGGCTTGCTTGACCGAGCGCCAGTCGCGAGACACCCAGCGAGAACAGACGTGCGTGTAAAAGTCTTGGCACGGGTCGACCGACGTGTTCGCGATGTCGTCGAGGTACTGGCTGTAGTAACGGCACTCGAGCGTGTCACAGTGCAGGTTGGTTCGGTCGCTGTAGGCGCTGCTCAGCCAGAACACCAGAGTGAGAAGCAGCATGATGGCGCCGGCAGCGCCGAACATGGACACGAGCGGTCGCTCCGCGCACAGGTCCTGCGCCCGATTGCGGGCGTTGATGACACTGCTGGCGGCTCCTGCACCCTTGACTCGGGAAGAGGGCGAGCTGGAGGCCGGCGTGTGCAGGGTACTCAGGAGGTTCTGGAGACCCCTGTCGTCGAGCCGCTGCCGGGGCTCTTGAGAGTGCTGGCGAGGGAAACAGTGCGCGAGATAATCACTAGGATTTAACTGTCGTCCGAGCCACCGACAGGTGGCGTCCAAAAGCCGATATCTATGACGGGCTTGCAGCTGCACCAATCGCTTCCGCCGCATGCAGTCAGTAAAAGCATAGTCTTCGAGATTCACATTTTGAACTCGGAGAGCACCACCACTGCGGCGTGCTTTTGGACAACATACGTTACAGCGAAATTCAGAAATCACTTTTTGAAAAAGCGGCATAACCCATTATATTTCGGTCGGTTGGTGTATGGAAAACAGTAGCAACAGGCCTAAGAGTGCAACGGCACTGGATGGGTTGCTCGTCCTACTCTTTTCTTGCAGCTGGCGCCGCCTAAGCGCTGTTGCTTCGGGTTGGAATAGGATGGACGGACGGACAGAAAATTTGGACACTTCACATCATCTAGCCTGTGTATGGTCATTCTCTGACTGTGCTGTGCAGGCTTCCGGCACGCATTTCCGTCAGTGCTGTGCACCATTCCTGCATGCATTCCAGCCTCGTAAATGTAGCTGTAATATCTTGTGTAATGAACTCCATGAATATATAAGCGAAATAATTTGTTCACGAGGCTTAACGACTATAAACAGCTGGGATATGAGGGACGACATCGTGGTTGAATTTTCACCATATGGTATTTGTCCATCGTGCGCCTAAAATGTAAAAATAAAGGAAGAAAAACGCAGTTTCAACGCACACGTTGGAATCTATGCGAAGCGAAGCGTATTCAAGTGGAGCCTATTCAATCCAATTAACGTCGATACGCGCAATTGTGTTGAGTTTTATCCTATGTCGCGTGAAACCGCGTGAAATGTTTGTCTTCCCACCTCAGAAGTCACAAGCTTCATCTCATGCAATTTTTGCGCTTATGCAATACGCCACTGACAAGCTCTGCTGAAATAAAGGCACCAATCAGGCGGACGCGCAGTGAGACGTCTACGAGGACGCCATGTACGATGTTTCTCGTGGAAATAATGGTGATAACAGGAGCATAACAGAGAAGTGCGACACGCAACTAGCTACATATAAGGATTCTGTAATTCTTACGCTACAGAGGCACATACCAAGTCTGCAGCATTGGCCTATATGGGGCACACACCAAGGGGCATATGCCGAATGGCTAGATCATTCAGAACCAAATCAAAGAATCGGTGCAATATATCGCTCTATTTCACGAGGACGTCCGTGTGCTTTAAAGATTCCTACAGGCGACACTAATGTGTTCAGGTTATTATGCAATAATTTAAGTGTCTTGTTTTATTACACGCAACATCGGTGACTGTATAAGTCAGCATACTGAGGTTTTATAAGCTAGTTCGCTTGCACGTAGGGTACTAAATAAATAAAGACTGACGCTGATGTTCTGAAATATTAAAATTATTCATCGGTAATTTTAGCCCTTTCTGTATGTTCCCCGGTAAGAAATGTACTCGTCCTGCCTTTTCTACCAAGCTTAGATAGCGTGACTATGAAGCCATATTTTGACACCTATACTTAAAAATCGCGTCCGATGTCTTAACTATACCTTGTTTTATGTCAAAGCAATGTCCCTGCTTATCGTGAGGTACATAAAGGACCCCAAGAGTGCCACATCTGAACTGTAAAATGGTTAAGTGGATTGTTGAAATGCTTCGTAGGCCGGCAAAAAAAGAACTACATTGCTTTAAGATGAAACAGGACATGCAATCAGTCGTAGAAATGCATCGGAGGCGATTTTTAAGTAGGTTCCAAACGATGGCCTGACTCTTGTTATTCAGGCGTGGTAGAAATGATGCGACGAGCGCATTTCACTTACCGGGGAGCATGCAGGAAGGGATACCCAAATAATAATTTTCAAAGATTAAGATTTGAAAGCACCAGTCTCGCTCTTTATTGAACAAGCTATATATATAAGCTGGCTATCGGCACAGCGCGTATCATTCGTGTATATATAATATATACAAATGGCTGCAGTAGAAGCCATTCCAAACCCTGGATGGTAAACAATAAAAAAAAGCTTCTCTTCAATAACGCTTTTGCATTCGTACCCAATCGAAGCGGGGCCTCACGGTCGCCAATCGAACCTGCGACCACGTACTTTGTTGCAGAACGCCATTGTCACAGAGCCACCGTAGCGGGCGAGCTGCAACTTTCCCGTTTTATAATATCTAACATAGATCGCATTTTGCCTCCTTTTTGTAAAATTATCATCCTGAATTATTGATGAGCTTGCTGGTTGAACCGAAGAGGCATTGTTGTGCGCCACCGGGACGAAACGTTAGGAAGAGTCCAGTTCTTCAACGTTAAGGAATGGGGCTGCTATCTGCCAGCAATAGTACCATGGCGCTGCGGTATTTCTTACTTGCTTCACTAAACTCATGTTGGTCTGTTGCGTCACCATTCCACTCGTTAATATAGCTACTTTTCTCGTTACAGCATACAATAACTATTAGTTCCAACAACATCAAAACCAAAGCGACAAAGATAGTAGATTTTTGAATCTGATCGAACGCAGTAACAAGCAGAAAATGGAACCTGAGTTTCTTGTACTATGTTTATTGGAGCAGTTCACTCAATTTCCTCCACAATTCTCGAATTTTTCTGTAATGATTTGACGAATTTGACGACAGGTTTCTTTTCAACTACATTACAAGAAATCACAAGAAATCAAGACTGGCGTGAAGACATGGTTTTTAAGCGGACTGACTGACTGACTGAACGAATGAATGACTTGTCCCCCGCAAAGCGATAGCCATAGCCAAGCCAAGCCAAGCCAAACCAAACCGGTCGCTGGGTCAGCTAGCTTAACCACAGCTCCACGCTCTTCTTAATAAACCGCAGCAAAACTTATAAAAGTTATTATTACCGAGCCGGAAAGTGGGAATCTTCGTTTCTCAACTTCAGTAGCTGTCACAGTCAGCCTGACGGGTGCCGGCGACGGCGTCAATCTGGCGAAAAAGTCCGCGAACACCTGCAATGCGTTGGGGCAACAAAAACGCACGATAAAGCTGACATTATCGAGGAACCTGACTCACAGCTTCGGCTTTGGTCGCTAAGAATGCGCCCAGATTAGTAGCTGTTAATAAGCTGCTTGTTATGGGCCAAATGCTGACCGCGGATTCATTTTTTACAATGTTTAGTTTTTCTCCATATTTGCACATGCTTGCTTTTGTTCTCGCCGTTTTCCTATTGCTGATGTTTAAGACTCCCTTCACTACAAACGCGCATGGACCACGAAAATGTGTGTGCTTTGTCGATCTTCATCTTCAGAGGACTGACTATAGAGGGCTGACTATAACGCGGCGAAATATTCTTTACATGAGGACACTGAATGAAACAGCATTAAAATAAAAAAGCACATACGCGCACTCACACACACACGGGCGCACACACACGCACACCTGGTTTATTCAGTCACGTGCTTTTACTTCATATTTCGCGCGCTTTCTTTAAACGCACAAAAAGAAAAATCACCATGCAGCATGTACGCCGCCACAAAAAATTGCATCGGTCGTTCTAGAATGCCCTCCACAACGTAACAAAGCGCACTTGACCCTAAAGTGAATGTGAAATTTTTTGCAAGCATGATCTTAGTTAACTAATTAAGCGCAATATAAAAAAATATAAGAAAGGCCACATGACGGCAAAACCATAAGTCGTTGGTTTCATTCATTTGCGGTTGACCAATTATTTAATATCCTTGGTTCATGTTACGTGAAGCAGCCTGTATACATAAAGCATATATTGCTTTCCGCACAACTGAAAGTATTGTTTTGCACACTTTTGTTTGGTTCTAGGTAGTCTGCAATCTCTGCCTGTTGCCACTGCACAAATTAGTGTATTTTAAAAGTTTTCATCTAACCTAAAAATTGATTTAAAAACTTGCGGTGCCTTCATGTTGCTGTAACGACATTGCGCTGGGCTGGACTATTGAGGGCATCGTGGGATGCGTCAAATTAAAACATCACGTTTTCTCGTAATTCGTGGACAGTGTCATGAACCCATATGGCCAAAGCCATCATTATCATGCTATAAAGAAGCCTAGAGAGGAGACGTTGACTTAGTGTGCTCCTCCGACGACCAATAAAAAGACGTTACTTACTTTCACTTTTAATTCGTACTTATGTTGCAGTTATCAGCACCTTCGCGCGCCTTTATTGTAGTTACTTTCCCGCGCACCACTGGCCTCCTCGTTTTGTAGGCGGAGATTACGTCCGCCCATCCCGCTCTGCTCTCAGAGACAGCGTAAAACGCTTTCGCTCCAAGTCCGACAGGGCGGAGGTCCACGACCTCCGAGATTTGGGTGGCGCGAATTGCGGAGACCTTTGTAACGTCGCAGGTGTTTGGCGTGTCTGCCAAGCGCCACTGCTCTCGCAAGCGTAACCATTAGAGTAGCGCTGCACCGAGTCCTAGGTCTTCACAGTTACTTCAGAACTTTGGGTTTATCGAACGGCATATAAGTGGCGGTTCCCATTAAGTGGTTATCACTTTTACTGCGAACGCAAGTATATGTACACTGCAGGCAAATTCTCGCCGTTAACGTCATGTTCCGCAGACACTTAGGTAAGACTATGGCCTATATATTTACCAATGCCCTGTATACAAGATAGATGATATACTGCTAAACCGCCAAACTTGCTGAAACAAGGTCTATGTTCTTTACTGATTACTTCCTGTCTCTCTCTCTCTCTCTCTCTCTCTCTCTCTCTCTCTCTCTCTCTATATATATATATATATATATATATATATATATATATATATATATATATATATATATATATATATATATATATATATATATATATTTGTTAGGATTGCAGCGCGCAAGCAAAAGTCTTGACACATTTCATCCACAGCGCATGCATTTTAGCCTAAATATCTCGACCATTAAAACGCAAAAAGAAAGCAAAAAAAAAACTTCAATGTCGCTATTCTAGCTATTACTACTGGCACCGTGGTGACACCTGTGCGAGGCCATTACAGACTCTATGCACAGCGTGTTGAAGCTTTTAAGGGCGCCATAAATTTTGGCGGACCCGCGTATGTCGCATCCGCTTAGTCGCAGCAGTGCATTGCTAGAACACCGCCCGAAGGGTTGAAGAGCAGCGCTAAACTACGCTATCGCTGTCAGTTCTTCGCGCTTTGGGTGAAATTGCCATTTTTCTTTCCTTTACAGCTATCTCGATGGGAAACCAACCAAACGATCGGGGATTGTTAGCCTGTGCTCAGATTTAACTCAATGGAATGCACTTTAAAGGAAAATTACTTTATTTACCCTTGTGACTGCACCTGCAAAGTCTATACAGCCACAGTAATTCCACAATTTACGTGCATGTATATATAATATATATAGGGAATCAGTGTCGTTATTCGAAACCTAATACTTTTCGACAACCATATCAATTTTGTACTGTAGAAGTCGGTTGAGCTATCCCACAGACTTTTGGACAGAAACTCACTTTCCGATATGGCCGCGCCCAGCCTGCGTGCTTCAGCTTAAACAAGTTGCGATTTGTAATCCATTGAGCCCCTTCGCGGGGAGGGAAGACTTTCCAATCCCTTCCTTTCATCTGGCCCTGGTAACAATGTGCGGGCTTTTTTTTTTATTCCTTTTTGGGCGATTTTCTTGGTGGTTCTCAATACCGAAGAATAAAGGCCTTGCTTGAAGTAACGTACAAGCACCTATTTTAATGGCTCGAATTTGTGCCGCTTCAGGCAGCACAAATTAGCCTTACAAGCTTTTGTTCGCTCCCTGCATTTGGTACTTCGAAATGTTTGAAACGCTGATTTGAAACGCTGATTGGCACATAGAAACACGCGGAAGAGGCAGAGCGCTTAACTGTAATAGACGCAGTGGCAAGAAGCTAACGTGGACGCAAGGCAGTGTATGTGTCTGTGTTCCGTTATTTCGTCCCATTGCACATGTTATAGATATGCACCAATTATACGCCAAGCTGCAGTACTAATTGTAAAACTTTAGCCACGGAGCTTCGGAACACGTGAATGGTTATGACCGTTACGGCTCTCTTTCAATCGTGGTATAGCTCGCTCTCTAATGCGATTAACATTTCTCATTAATTACAGTTATTAAAAAAATCGAAGCGTTCTTTGACGCTCACAAATGCACGAACGCGTCAGAATGCTTCTACAGACATTTTCCACTCATAATCAACGATTTGGCAATGAATCGGCCCTATCCACGCAAGTGTCAGTTTCAGTTCTCGATATCTGATTTTGTAAGCTAGAAGGTGGAACCCTGTTCGGTGATGTCTCACGACGATCCGGGATGAATCTCTCGTGAAAAAAACGTTGCGTAAATGGCAAAAAGCATGACCTATGGTGACTTTATACATACATACATACATACATACATACATACATACATACATACATACATACATACATACATACATACATACATACATACATACATACATACATACATACATACATACATACATACATACATACATACACACACACACATACATACATACATACATACATACACACACACATACACACACACATACATACATACATACATACATACATACATACATACATACATACATACATACATACATACATACATACATACATACATACATGTCCCACCGGACAGATTTCGGCGGAATGGTGGGAGAAAGCGTCAGACCTTCGAAACCTTCGATGCCCCGCCTAATTGAGCCCATCCGCCGAACGCACGATGCACACAAGCAGACTCTCTAGCAGTTCGTTCTATTCGTTCCTGGAGTGGCAGCCAATCTGAGCTTCTGCATGGTGTCTCAATAGTTTGGCTTGAAAATCCAATAAACCTAAAATTCCCGAAACTAGTTGGCCACAGCAGGAAACAGTGTCTGTGTGCGATCAGTTATAGGCCGCAAATGTATGTATCGCGTACATTAAGTATAGGTAACAAACAACGCTTACCGATGGCTTCCTTATCACTCTCCCCGCTCGGTGCCTGTGCCTGTAAGGCGACTGTCGGCCGAAGGGCGTCGAGGCGCCAGAGTTGTCCGCCGTCGGGGCATCCACTTCCTGGCGAAATCAAGCGAATCAAAGAGGATTAAAACCAGTGGCTGATACCATTAAGTATATACACAACTCAAGCTTCCTGTCTGTAAAAAAGAAACCTGTGACGTCATTATCACGCAGGTGCATGGACAGTATTGAGCAAATTTTTTTTTGTTTGTGTTATTTCTAGTCGAGCTCCTCCAATTCGTAGGCGCAATGACGTGCGCCTTCCTGCACGTACGACGATTAAAGGCTCGGGACCAAAAGAATCATATGTGTATCGTGCGCCTACCAGAACCGGCAGAGTCGAAATAGAGTCGAGGTACGCAATAGTACGCCGCCATATTGATGACGTCATGGTCTTGAGCTGGTCTATATCTGTGCGTGGAAGCTCGACAGACTTTGCACCCACGTGGCTTTTTAGATTATCGGTGATTGTTTAAATACGTGTATTCGACATTTTTTTTCTTTTTTCTTTGTTGGATCAGTTCGGCATGTTTTCCCTGCTAACTTTGCTTTGTTGCAGGTTTCTGTTTGTCCTATTATTTATATAAGTGTATTATTTCTGTAAACCAAACCGTTGCGCAACGGTTTCCAATGCCGCGGAGGGATTTACGGTCCGCATCTATAATGGCACACCTGAGCGAAAATGCCAGAGCTGATAAATGAAATGTTGCCATAATACCTGGTAAAGGTAACTTAGTCGCCGGCAGTTAATTTACAGCCAATATATGCCTGGCCTTATTATGCGCATTCAAAAACAGGCCACCGACAGCCTGACCAGACATTAAAATTTACTCGCACATCAAGCAACTTCAGTTAAAATAAGTTTTTTTTTCGGTTATAAAGTAAATGTAAAATAGCCCACTCCACCTGACTACAACAGCGCATTCATGTAATACGACATGCTCTATTCGTACAATAACACAGAAAACATATTAGAAATATCGTAATGCAATATTGATTATTTTTGTCGTTCCAGGTTTACAATAACTGACCTTTAAACGTGGAACAAAAACGTTAGTAGGCCAAATAGAAATTTGTTTTATAAGCTTTCTTACCATAACACTGCGAACAAAAACATATATTATTTGGGTAAAGAGAATATTGCTCTCAATTCCTAATCCATAAAGTTACACGTGAACATTTATAAGCGTTCGCTGAGAAGCACTTCAGATTATGACGATCTGCAGAGCTGCGGTGAGCATTCGCTTTCGCGCAACAAAATATGAAGAGTCACGAATGCTATTTGAGCGCCAAGTGCGTTTGTGCTCCAAGCTTCCCTGCCATCGAGCACAGCAACACGTTTCGAGTGAGGTGAGCAGTCTACCGAATCACTGAACCATCAACATATCATATTGACCGCAAATAAAGAAGGGGACAGCGGAAGAGAATACAAAAACGACACGGACGTGTTCTCTTCCGCTGTCCCCGTCTTTATTTGCGGTCAATATGATATGCAGTAAACACTAACTAGGCCAAACTGAAGTTGCTCTGAACCATCAAGTTGGGGCAGAGCGCTTCTCCGCCATAGTGGCACGCTGTTTTCGAGCTCACCTCTTCCACGCCCTGCGTCCTCACGCCAGTGGCGGCGCTTGGAGACATCGACGTCATCGGTGGAGATTTAGGTCGGCTGTGGGACTGCTGTGCCATAGTCAGTATTCCAGGAAAATCGCGATTTAAGGAAGCGTTGCGAGAAATGCTCGTCAACGGACGAGCTTCTTCTTCTTCGCTACACCACGTGGCACGCGCACGTAAGAGCGTAAGATAGCGATGGGCGTTGTTGTTGGGTGAAAGGCGGCGGAGGAGCGAATCGATCGAGCAAGATAAAAGAAATCTAAAGAGAGAGAGAGAGAGGTTACAATATATTTAACTTATGAACGAGGGCTATTTGGCGAAGTGTGCTAGGTAAAAAGAGGCCACTGTGGTTCACTATGCAAGCTTCCCGCAGACAAGATTGTCTGACTATGTACGACGTGGTATCGGTTGTACACGGGACAAATTTTAAACAATTTTTTTTTCGTCATTGAAGGGCGCCACATACCCAGCGGCGCATACCGAATCCCCCAAGTTGGCATCAAACAGGGCATCGTTGGCGAGCTGTAAACATGCATAGCGGCACGCATACCCGGCCACATAGAGTTTCTCACTATGTAGTGAGAAACTCCATGCCCGGCCACCCAAGGTGGCGTCGAAGAGGTTAATTGAAGAGTGGCACATACCCAGTGACCCAAGTTGGTCCGACAGATGGTTTCCAATCCTGTTCCCTCAGAACAGCAGCGCGATGCGCTACGCATTCGACCATAGACAACCCATGGACCTGCTGGTCCCTACGTGGAACCAGCCGGGTGCGCGCGACGTGTTCGCGTCTTCGCTGGACGATCGATCGATCAATAGATAGATAGATAGATAGATAGATAGATAGATAGATAGATAGATAGATAGATAGATAGATAGATAGAGAGAGAGATAGATAGATAGATAGATAGATAGATAGATAGATAGATAGATAGACAGATAGATAGATAGATAGATAGATAGAAAGATAGATAGATAGATAGATAGATAGATAGATAGATAGATAGATAGATAGATAGATAGATAGATAGATAGATAGATAGATAGATAGATAGATAGATAGATAGATAGATAGTGTGTGAAAGATCCTAAGTATGCTAATTGCATTAAGACGTTGTAGGGAACATGTCCCTGTAAATAAATGCAGCTGCACACTCGATTTATCAACGAATTCGTCTGTGGCAAATCGTAGAAAATGTATGTAATACCGTCGTTTCCACGGTGGCTGGAGGACAGTAGAACAAATTTTTTTTTTGGTAACATTAAAATGAAGCCCTACTCCTTAAAAAAAAACCCTGTAATCTTCGCCCTCACTCAATCTACCGAGCAGTGCCTGCGAACTCTTGTGCATCGTGGATCAGCCACTTCAAGACGCCCCACCCCATCCGCGGTGGACATTTCGTCACGCTTATAAAGACTCTTCTGTGTGCATGAACGGACGGATAACATGGGTGATGTTAGATCCCGTTGTTGAGTGACCTGCACGCAAGAGAGAGTTGCGCAGTCCACAGGTATCCACTGTGTGCCCTGCGACTAGCTTCATTTCTCAGAGTTTGTGGTCAACGCAGAAAGCCCAGTAGGAAGGCTTAACGGCGGCCCGTCTCATACATTGTAAATAATACGAAGCAGACCCACTATAAGCGAACTCTGACTCAAGTGGGCGCGCATACGCTTGTAGGTATCGGAGATGACGAGTGGTGGCGATGATGCGAGTGGCACTGCAGGTCATGATGATAGTGGCCAAATTTACGGCAGCTGAGAAACAATTGGTGATGATTATGATGCCGGGCTACAATATCACTCCGTCATTGAGCAGAGCCTCGATTTTCCTGTCAGATTCGTTTCCAATTGATATTCTTGGTTTTCTTGCCGACCATAGTCCTTTACCTTGACCATACGGTGCCAGCCGCTATATTTAAACGCTGTTTGAATCCCACCGATGGCAACGGTTGTTGTGGTCGGACCGATGGTACCACCTGTTGGGAACTCGGCGCTGACGCCCGTTGTTGCACCTGGGTCGCAAGCCCCAAGGGTAGCGTTGGCCTGGCGGCCTGGGGTACAACTGGAAGCATCCGAAGGTCCCGGCAAAGCATGAGTCGACTGGTAACAACAAAACAACTTGTTTATTTTAACATCGCAAAGAGTTGGCGGTCAGGTTGACCGAAGTAGAGAGACGGGAGAGCACTTTACTCAACAGAAGAAATCGGAGCCCTCTTTTTTCGTCCGGGGGCAGCTGTTTTTATACTCTCGCAGTTGAGGGCAAGAAGGAACCCCTCAATAGACGAGCACGTGATTGTACAATGAGATAAGGTGACGCATACTGTCGTAGCGCCGCCGGTCGGGCACAAAGACTGGGAGGAGAAGGTAACTTCTACTGTCGTAGCGCCTCTGGTCGGGCACAATGGCTGGGAGGAGAAGGTGACTTCTACTCTCGTAGCGCCTCTGGTCGGGCACAATGGCTGGGAGGAGAAGGTGACTTCTACTCTCGTAGCGCCTCTGGTCGGGCACAATGGCTGGGAGGAGAAGGTGACTTCTACTCTCGTAGCGCCTCCGGTCGGGCACAATGGCACATACACTCACACACGCACATGAAGGCACGTGGCATCGGAACATGCCTGGACGCGCTTGGCGGGGAGCGTAGCGGCGACGCCGAACGGGCCAAAATGTCTGCCGCTTTGTTGCAGTCGCGCCGGCTAAACCGCGCGTCGTAGGCGAAACGTAACAGACCGCCCCGCCGGGGGAAGGAGATCCCGATGGACAGGGGACTGCATCCGCTGTCCGGAGGGATGTCGCTCGATGATGCTCATAACCGAAGTCGGGCGTCCCTCGACGTTTCTTGAGCGCAGCGCACAGAGAAGGCCTCGTTCTCTCGTTCAGGTTCGCACGGGACACTGCAAAGTGACTTCGGGAGAGTTCACATTTTTGTTCTCGTTCCCGGCAAGCGTTAGAACTACGCTGAAACTCAACCGCTCAGTCAGCAAGCACGGCACAATCCTCACTAAGCCCTGCCAGGCTCTTTCCCCTTTTATACCACTGCCTAGTTCCTTACAGTAGTCTAGCATCACTCAGAACGCGTCCACAAATTGGAAAATTGCACTAGAAAGCATATCATCACTTTGAAACACTAAACAAAAGCAATATGTTAAAAAAAATCCTGCCTCAGGAAGAAAAACATCAGTAACAAACAATTTTGAGGCTGATTCCTACGTTAGGGGCTTCGACTTAAGCCATCGGCGTTACCGTTGAGACTCCCCTTTTTGTAACGCACCTCAAAGGAATATTGTTGCAAAGCGAGGCTCCAGCGCAGGAGGCGGCCATTTTTGGGAGAGATGGTCTGCAGCCATTGGAGAGGGCAGTGATCCGTCTCAATGATAAACCTCGAGCCGGCTAGATAGCATGACAATTTCTGAACGGCCCACACGAGACATGCACACTCTTTCTCGGTGGCGCTATACGCCTGCTCACGACTGGTCAGCTTACGACTAGCATACAGGACGGGGTGTTCTACTTCTCCATTTTCCCGTTGGCACAGTACAACGCCCATGCCTCGCTCACTAGCATCGCACTGAACAACGAACCCTTTTGTATAGTCTGGCGATCGTAGCACAGGCTGGCTTGTTAGGGCACTCTTTAGGGCGCTAAAAGCTCTTTCCTTTGTCTCGTCCCAGACGACTGTTTGGGGCTCTGTCTTTCTTAGAGCATCCGTCAGGGGAGCCGCGATATCAGAGTACCTGGGGATGTACCTCTGATAGTAGCCGGCGACACCTAAGAACGACCGAATATCGGTCTTCGTGCGCGGTTGCGGGAAGTCTCGCACAGCGGCCACCTTTATTTCAGAGGGGCGGCGACGACCCTGACCAATCACGTGACCGAGGTAGACAACCTCGGCCTGTGCTAACTGGCACTTAGGAGTCTTGACTGTCAAGCCCGCTTCGCGCAGGCGGGTTAGCACTGCCCGCAAGTGTGCCATATGCTCAGACCAGGATGCGGAGAATATCGCTACGTCGTCTAGATACGGTAAAGCGAATTCTTGCTGTCCCCGCAACACTTTATCCATGAGGCTTGAAAAACAGTATGGCGCGTTCTTCAAACCAAAACTCAACACTTTAGGACGGAATGTTCCCATTGGTGAAATGAACGCCGCATACCTACTAGCCTCTTCTGTAAGTGGAACCTGCCAATAACCCCTGACAAGATCTAGGGTGGAAATAAACTGAGCGCTACTAACTTTCTCAAGGCGCTCCTCGATGTTAGGGATCGGATAAATTTGATCCTTAGTGATGGAATTAAGCCTGCGGTAGTCGACGCAAGGACGAGGTTCCTTGCCCGGTACCTCAACTAAAATCAAAGGGGAGGTATAATCACTCTCACTTGCCTCAATAACACCGAGCTGTAGCATTTTCTTTACCTCAGCCTCCATAATATCGCTCTGGCGGGGTGACACCCGGTACGCCTTGGATCGTACTGGCTCTGGGGAGGTAAGTTCTATGTCATGAGTAAGGACAGAAGTCCTACCAGGCCTCTCAGAGAACAGACCTTGAAACTCTTGTAATAGCTGGTGTAGTTCGGTTTTCTGCTCAGGCGACAGCGGTGCTTTACTGATAAGGTCACTAATGACTTGACCGGTGTCTTCCCTGTTCGTCACTGAGCCTAGTCCCGGAAGCTCGACCGGAAGCTCTTCAGGAACGTTTACCATCATGCACACCACTGCTTCCCGTTGTTTATAGGGTTTGAGCAGATTACAGTGGTAAACTTGCTGTGCTTTCCGCTTTCCTGGCAGACTTACCACGTAGTTAACGTCCGACAGTTTCTGAACAATTCGTGCTGGGCCCTCCCACTGCACGTCTAGTTTGTTGTTTAGCGATGTGCGCAATATCATGACCTCATCGCCCACCTCAAAACGATGGGCCCTGGCGGTCCGATCATAATAGACCTTGGCCCTCTGCTGGGCCTTTGCCATTGCTTCACCTGACAACTCCTGTGCCCTTCTTAAGCGTTCGAGGAGCTTAAGCACGTATTCCACCACGACTGGGTCGTCGCCCCTGCCTTCCCACGATTCTCGAAGCATGCGAAGCGGAGACCGAAGCGAGCGACCGTACACCAGCTCAGCTGGCGAAAACCCCGTAGCCGCATGCGGCGCGGTCCTTCATGCAAACATCACCCCAGGCAGACACAGCTCCCAGTCAGTTCGATGTTCAAAACACAATGCTCTCAACACGCGCTTCATGACAGAGTGGAGCTTCTCAACGGAATTCGACTGTGGGTGGTACACTGAGCTGTGTAGCAGCTTTACCCCACACCTTTCGAGAAAAGTTGTCGTCAAAGCGCTAGTAAACACTGTGCCCTGATCTGATTGGATTTCCGCAGGAAAACCAACTCTCGCAAATATGGACAGTAGTGCGTTGACTATCTCAACTGAGCTGAGTTCTTTAAGCGGCACTGCTTCAGGGAACTTCGTCGCTGGGCAGATCACAGTCAAAATGTGTCTGTACCCCGTGGCCGTTACCGGCAGAGGTCCCACTGTATCAATAACGAGCCGTCTAAAAGGCTCCGTAATGATAGGTACCAATTTCAACGGCGCCCTTGATTTGTTCCCTGGTTTGCCCACCCGCTGACAAGTGTCACATGTCCTCACGAAATGGTCTGCGTCCCGAAAACACCGTGGCCAATAGTACTCTTGCAAGAGACGGTCCTTAGTTTTCTTAACTCCCAGGTGTCCGGACCACGAACCCCCATGCGTCAAGCGCAACAGATCCTGACGATAGCATTGAGGCACGATCAGCTGATCGAACTCCACTCCTCTGCGGTCTAGATACTTCCGGTACAGGACTCCACCTCTTTCCACAAAACGCGCATTTTTCCTGGCGATACCTTCCCTGACATTGCAGCGTATGTTTTCTAGGCTACCATCCTTCTTTTGCTCGGCTATCAAAGCCGACCGGCTGACTTTTCGCAACCTATCAAGTCCGTCTGACGTAGGCGCGATGAGCAAATCTGCAGATAGCTCTTCTAACTTTCCCTTATCGGGCATTTCCTCTCCAATATCTGGCGCCTTCAACGCTACAGACTCAATTTTATTCAGTTCGGGCGTGCTCTGAATATCAGCTTGCTGCGCCTCTGACCCTTTCTCATTGTTCGATAACGTCGGCCCCGCAACTACCGCCTTTGCAGCGAGCTCCCGAACCTTCGATCTGGTTAAGGCCTGAACACTAGCTTCACCAAACAAAAGCCCCTTCTCGCGCGGGAGGTGATCGGACCTGTTTGAAAATAGGTACGGGTACTGGGGGGGCAGCATAGATGACACTGCCGCCTCCGTCTCAAGCGCTCCGAAAGGTCCTTCAATAAGCACTTTTGCTACCGGCAGACACACGCTATGAGCTTCCACGGCTTGCTTGATCCATGCGCACTCGCCCGTGAACATATCGGGTTCTACGTAGGAGGGGTGAACTACATCCATCGTAGCTGCGGAATCGCGAAGCACTCGGCACTCTTTCCCGTTCACGAGGAGGTCTCGCATGTAAGGCTCGAGAAGCTTCATGTTCTCGTCAGTGCTGCATAATGAAAAAAACACGACTTTTGGTGTTGTTTCCGGACACTGCGCCGAAAAGTGACCCGGCTTCTGGCACGTATAACAAACGCGCGCTTGCCTCATCTCGAACCGCTTTCTGCGTTCGGCTTCGGCTGCCGCCGTCTCTTTACGTTTGGTCGGACTGCTTTCACTCGCATCCTCACTACGCGTGTTCCCCTTTGCTCTCATGGGTGTGAACTTCGGCCTCTCAAACTTCGAGCCAAATTCACCCTTTTGACCGTCCTTAGCTCCGCGAGCCCGACGCGTCACAAACTCCTCGGCTAGCTCAGCGGCTTTAGCCACCGTACAAACGTCTGGCCTATCCAAGACCCAGTACCTCACGTTCTCAGGTAACCGACTATAAAACTGTTCCAGCCCGAAACACTGCAGAACTTTATCGTGGTCACCAAACGCTTTCTCTTCTTTGAACCACTCCTGCATGTTTGACATTAGCCTGTACGCAAACTCTGTGTATGACTCACTTCTGCCTTTCTCATTTTCCCGAAACTTCCGACGGAACGCCTCCGCTGACAGCCGGTACTTTTTTAGAAGACTCGATTTCACTGTGTCGAAATCCTCTGCCTCCTCTCTATCCAAGCGAGCGACTACGTCGGCCGCCTCGCCGGGTAACAAAGTGAGCAAGCGCTGTGGCCACGTTTCCCGAGAGAACTGTTGCGTTTCGCCTGCGACACGTGGTTTTGCCGGCGCGACTGCGGAGGGGCGGCAGACATTTTGGCCCGATCGTCGTCACCGCAACGCTCATCGGCAGGTGTTTCCAGGCGCGACTGCGGCGATGCGACCGCAACGGATAACCCTCGCATTCCAGTCATTGTGCCCGAAACAGGCGATGCCAAAGCAGGGATCATCCTCTCATTCCAGTCATTGTGCCCGAAACAGGCGATGCCAAAGCAGGGATCATCCTCTCATTCCAGTCATTGCGCCCGAAACAGGCGATGCCAAAGCAGGGATCATCCTCTCATTCCAGTCATTGTGCCCGAAACAGGCGATGCCAAAGCAGGGATCATCCTCTCATTACAGTCATTGTGCCCGACCGGCAGCGCTACAAAAGGGTGCTACGAGATCGTGCTCGACAGGGTGCTACGAGATCGTGCTCGACATGGTGCTACGGCATCGCTACGACAGTGTGCGTCACCATTAGCCCATTGTACATTCACGTGCTCGTCTTTTGAGGGGTTCCTTCTTGCCCTCAACTGCGAGAGTATAAAAACAGCTGCCCCCGGACGCCAAAAAGGAGGGCTCCGATTTCTTCTGTTGAGTGAAGTGCTCTCCCGTCTCTCTACTCCTGGTCAAACCTGACCGCCAACTCTTTGCGATGTTAAAATAAACAAGTTGTTTCGTTGTTACCAGTCGACTCTTGCTTTGCCGGGACCTTCGAATGCTTCCAGTTGTACCCCAGGCCGCCAGGCCAACGCTACCCTTGGGGCTTGCGACCCAGGTACAACCACGGGCGTCAGCGCCGAGTTCCCAACAGATCGTACCAGCGGTGCGATCCAAACATCTGGTTGGCAGCGGTGAGATCACCTCCGACTTCAAACAACTGTCTGCCAGCGGTGAGATCGCGACAACGGAGGCCAGCAGCGAAGAGATGCAGTTGACTGTACGCTGAGCAGCTCAACAACGATCCGGGAGCAGTGCAACGAGCCCTGTGTGATGACTGGTTGCCTGCAGCGGAACGACTGCGCTGGACTCTTGGCTGCGAGGTTTGGTGAGTGCGGGACTTTCTTCTTCTGAGCTTTGCCAGGCTTTTTGTTAGTGTCAGAAACAGAGCTGGTAATTGTGGTTGTCGTTGCTGCCGGGTTAGTTTGCGGCAAGACAATAGTAAGCAGTAGAGAAAGCAGCATTCAGAGCAGCCATGGATTTGAAGTCGTTGCGCAAACCGAAATTGTTGGAGCTTGCAAGAGAGTTGGGTCTGGATGTCTCGGACAAACTCAGAAAACCAGAACTGCTAAAGGCTATTCTTGAGTTAGAGGCTGAGGATGACGAGCTGTCGGAATGCCTTGAGACTATTGAGGAGAGGTCAAAAAGACAGGAGCGCGAACTTAAAGAGCAAAAAGAGAGACAGGAGCGCGAACTTAAAGAACAGAAAGAGCGAGAGCAACAAGAGAAAAAAGAAGAGCGCGAACACGCTTTGGAAATGAAGCGTCTCGAGGTAGAGATGGAACGCGCTCGTAATGGAAGTCAGGCACACGGTGCAGGAGAACGAGTATTGTTCAAAATGACTGACCTGATGCGGCCGTTTAAGCTTGGAGAGGACATTGGTTTGTTCCTGGTTAACTTTGAGCGAACGTGCGAGAAGCAGGGGTTCTCTCGGGAAACGTGGCCACAGCGCTTGCTCACTTTGTTACCCGGCGAGGCGGCCGACGTAGTCGCTCGCTTGGATAGAGAGGAGGCAGAGGATTTCGACAAAGTGAAATCGAGTCTTCTAAAAAAGTACCGGCTGTCTGCGGAGGCGTTCCGTCGGAAGTTTCGGGAAAATGAGAAAGGCAAAAGTGAGTCATATACAGAGTTTGCGTATAGGCTTATGTCGAACATGCAGGAGTGGCTCAAAGAAGAGAAAGCGTTTGGTGACCACGATAAAGTTCTGCAGTGCTTCGGGCTAGAACAGTTTTATAGTCGGTTACCGGAGAACGTGCGATACTGGGTCTTGGATAGGCCAGACGTTTGTACGGTGGCTAAAGCCGCTGAGCTAGCCGAGGAGTTTGTGACGCGTCGGGCTCGCGGAGCTAAGGATGGTCAAAAGGGTGAATTTGGCTCGAAGTTCGAGAGGCCGAAGTTCACACCCATGAGAGCAAAGGGGAACACGCGTAGTGCGGATGCGAGTGGAAGCAGTGCGACCGAACCTAAGGAGACGGCGGCAGCCGAAGCCGAACGCAGAAAGCGGTTCGAGATGAGGCGAGCGGGCGTTTGTTATACGTGCCAGAAGCCGGGTCACTTTTCGGCGCAGTGTCCGGAAACAACACCAAAAGTTGTGTTTTTTTCATTAGGCAGCACTGACGAGAACATGAAGCTTCTCGAGCCTTACATGCGAGACCTCCTCGTGAACGGGAAAGAGTGCCGAGTGCTTCGCGATTCCGCAGCTACGATGGATGTAGTTCACCCGTCTTATGTAGAACCCCATATGTTCACGGGCGAGTGCGCGTGGATCAAGCAAGCCGTGGAAGCTCATAGCGTGTGTCTGCCAGTAGCAAAGGTGCTTATTGAAGGACCTTTCGGAGCGCTTGAGACAGAGGCGGCAGTGTCATCTATGCTGCCACCCCAGTACCCGTACCTATTTTCAAACAGGTCCGATCACCTCCTGCGCGAGAAGGGGCTTTTGTTTGGTGAAGCTAGTGTTCAGGCCTTAACCAGATCGAAGGTTCGGGAGCTCGCTGCAAAGGCGGTAGTTGCGGGGCCGACGTTATCAAACAACGAAAAAGGGTCAGAGGCGCAGCAAGCTGATATTCAGAGCACGCCCGAACTGAATAAACTTGAGTCTGTAACGTTAAAGGCGCCAGATACTGGAGAGGAAACGCCCGACACGGGAAAGTTAGAAGAGCTATCTACTGATTTGCTCATCGCGCCTACGTCAGACGGACTTGATAGGTTGCTAAAAGTCAGCCGGTCGGCTTTGATAGCCGAGCAAAAGAAGGATGGTAGCCTAGAAAACATACGCTGCAATGTCAAAGAAGGTATCGCCAGGAAAACTGCGCGTTTTGTGGAACGAGGTGGAGTCCTGTACCGGAAGTATCTAGACCGCCGAGGAGTGGAGTTCGATCAGCTGATCGTGCCTCAATGCTATCGTCAGGATCTGTTGCGCTTGTCACACGGGGGTTCGTGGTCCGGACACCTAGGAGTTAAGAAAACTAAGGACCGTCTCTTGCAAGAGTACTATTGGCCAGGGTGTTTTCGGGACGCAGACCATTTCGTGAGGACATGTGACACTTGTCAGCGGGTGGGCAAACCAGGGGACAAATCGAGGGCGCCGTTGAAATTGGTACCTATCATTACGGAGCCTTTTAGACGGCTCGTTATTGATACTGTGGGACCTCTGCCGGTAACAGCCACGGGGTACAGACACATTTTGACTGTGATCTGCCCAGCGACAAAGTTCCCTGAAGCAGTGCCGCTTAAAGAACTCAGCTCAGTTGAGATAGTTAATGCACTACTGTCCATATTTGCGCGAGTTGGTTTTCCTGCGGAAATCCAATCAGATCAGGGCACAGTGTTTACTAGCGCTTTGACGACAACTTTTCTCGAAAGGTGTGGGGTAAAGCTGTTACACAGCTCAGTGTACCACCCACAGTCGAATTCCGTTGAGAAGCTCCACTCCGTCATGAAGCGCGTGTTGAGAGCGTTGTGTTTTGAACATCGAACTGACTGGGAGCTGTGTCTGCCTGGGGTGATGTTTGCTTTAAGGACCGCGCCGCATGCGGCTACGGGGTTTTCGCCAGCTGAACTGGTGTACGGTCGCTCGCTTCGATCTCCGCTTCGCATGCTTCGAGAATCATGGGAAGGTAGGGGCGACGACCCAGTCGTGGTGGAGTACGTGCTTAAGCTCCTCGAACGCTTAAGAAGGGCACAGGAGTTGTCAGGTGAAGCAATGACAAAGGCCCAGCAGAGGGCCAAGGTTTATTATGATCGGACAGCCAGGGCCCGTCGTTTTGAGGTTGGCGATGAGGTCATGATATTGCGCACATCGCTAAACAACAAACTAGACGTGCAGTGGGAGGGCCCAGCACGAATTGTTCAGAAACTGTCGGACGTTAACTACGTGGTAAGTCTGCCAGGAAAGCGGAAAGCACAGCAAGTTTACCACTGTAATCTGCTCAAACCTTATAGACAAAGGGAAGCAGTGGTGTGCATGATGGTAAACGTTCCTGAAGAGCTTCCGGTCGAGCTTCCGGGACTAGGCTCAGTGACGAACAGGGAAGACACCGGTCAAGTCATTAGTGACCTTATCAGTAAAGCACCGCTGTCGCCCGAGCAGAAAACCGAACTACACCGGCTATTACAAGAGTTTCAAGGTCTGTTCTCTGAGAGGCCTGGTAGGACTTCTGTACTTACTCATGATATAGAACTTACCTCCACAGAGCCAGTACGATCCAAGGCGTATTGGGTGTCACCCCGCCAGAGCGATATTATGGAGGCTGAGGTAAAGAAAATGCTACAGCTCGGTGTTATTGAGGCAGGTGAGAGTGATTATACCTCCCCTTTGATTTTAGTTGAGGTACCGGGCAAGGAACCTCGTCCTTGCGTCGACTACCGCAGGCTTAATTCCATCACTAAGGATCAAATTTATCCGATCCCTAACATCGAGGAGCGCCTTGAGAAAGTTAGTAGCGCTCAGTTTATTTCCACCCTAGATCTTGTCAGGGGTTATTGGCAGGTTCCACTTACAGAAGAGGCTAGTAGGTATGCGGCGTTCATTTCACCAATGGGAACATTCCTTCCTAAAGTGTTGAGTTTTGGTTTGAAGAACGCGCCATACTGTTTTTCAAGTCTCATGGATAAAGTGTTGCGGGGACAGCAAGAATTCGCTTTACCGTATCTAGACGACGTAGCGATATTCTCCGCATCCTGGTCTGAGCCTATGGCACACTTGCGGGCAGTGCTAACCCGCCTGCGCGAAGCGGGCTTGACAGTCAAGGCTCCTAAGTGCCAGTTAGCACAGGCCGAGGTTGTCTACCTCGGTCACGTGATTGGTCAGGGTCGTCGCCGCCCCTCTGAAATAAAAGTGGCCGCTGTGCGAGACTTTCCGCAACCGCGCACCAAGACCGATATTCGGTCGTTCTTGGGTGTCGCCGGCTACTATCAGAGGTACATCCCTAGGTACTCTGATATCGCGGCTCCCCTGACGGATGCTCTAAGAAAGACAGAGCCTCAAACAGTCGTCTGGGACGAGACAAAGGAAAGAGCTTTTAGCGCCCTAAAGAGTGCCCTAACAAACCAGCCTGTGCTACGATCGCCAGACTATACAAAAGGGTTCATTGTTCAGTGCGATGCTAGTGAGCGAGGCATGGGCGTTGTACTGTGCCAACGGGAAAAGGGAGAAGTAGAACACCCCGTCCTGTATGCTAGTCGTAAGCTGACCAGTCGTGAGCAGGCGTATAGCGCCACCGAGAAAGAGTGTGCATGTCTCGTGTGGGCCGTTCAGAAATTGTCATGCTATCTAGCCGGCTCGAGGTTTATCATTGAGACGGATCACTGCCCTCTCCAATGGCTGCAGACCATCTCTCCCAAAAATGGCCGCCTCCTGCGCTGGAGCCTCGCTTTACAACAATATTCCTTTGAGGTGCGTTACAAAAAGGGGAGTCTCAACGGTAACGCCGATGGCTTAAGTCGAAGCCCTAACGTAGGAATCAGCCTCAAAATTGTTTGTTACTGATGTTTTTCTTCCTGAGGCAGGATTTTTTTTAACATATTGCTTTTGTTTAGTGTTTCAAAGTGATGATATGCTTTCTAGTGCAATTTTTCAATTTGTGGACGCGTTCTGAGTGATGCTAGACTACTGTAAGGAACTAGGCAGTGGTATAAAAAGGGGAAAGAGCCTGGCAGGGCTTAGTGAGGGTTGTGCCGTGCTTGCTGACTGAGCGGTTGAGTTTCAGCGTAGTTCTAACGCTTGCCGGGAACGAGAACAAAAATGTGAACTCTCCCGAAGTCACTTTGCAGTGTCCCGTGCGAACCTGAACGAGAGAACGAGGCCTTCTCTGTGCGCTGCGCTCAAGAAACGTCGAGGGACGCCCGACTTCGGTTATGAGCATCATCGAGCGACATCCCTCCGGACAGCGGATGCAGTCCCCTGTCCATCGGGATCTCCTTCCCCCGGCGGGGCGGTCTGTTGCGTTTCGCCTGCGACACGTGGTTTTGCCGGCGCGACTGCGGAGGGGCGGCAGACATTTTGGCCCGATCGTCGTCACCGCAACGCTCATCGGCAGGTGTTTCCAGGCGCGACTGCGGCGATGCGACCGCAACGGATAACCCTCGCATTCCAGTCATTGTGCCCGAAACAGGCGATGCCAAAGCAGGGATCATCCTCTCATTCCAGTCATTGTGCCCGAAACAGGCGATGCCAAAGCAGGGATCATCCTCTCATTCCAGTCATTGCGCCCGAAACAGGCGATGCCAAAGCAGGGATCATCCTCTCATTCCAGTCATTGTGCCCGAAACAGGCGATGCCAAAGCAGGGATCATCCTCTCATTACAGTCATTGTGCCCGACCGGCAGCGCTACAAAAGGGTGCTACGAGATCGTGCTCGACAGGGTGCTACGAGATCGTGCTCGACATGGTGCTACGGCATCGCTACGACAGTGTGCGTCACCATTAGCCCATTGTACATTCACGTGCTCGTCTTTTGAGGGGTTCCTTCTTGCCCTCAACTGCGAGAGTATAAAAACAGCTGCCCCCGGACGCCAAAAAGGAGGGCTCCGATTTCTTCTGTTGAGTGAAGTGCTCTCCCGTCTCTCTACTTCGGTCAAACCTGACCGCCAACTCTTTGCGATGTTAAAATAAACAAGTTGTTTCGTTGTTACCAGTCGACTCTTGCTTTGCCGGGACCTTCGGATGCTTCCAGTTGTACCCCAGGCCGCCAGGCCAACGCTACCCTTGGGGCTTGCGACCCAGGTACAACCACGGGCGTCAGCGCCGAGTTCCCAACAGATCGTACCAGCGGTGCGATCCAAACAGAACCCCTGCTTCTCGCACGTTCGCTCGAAGTTAACCAGGAACAAACCAATGTCCTCTCCAAGCTTAAACGGCCGCATCAGGTCAGTCATTTTGAACAATACGCGTTCTCCTGCACCGTGTGCCTGACTTCCATTACGAGCGCGTTCCATCTCTACCTCAAGACGCTTCATTTCCAAAGCGTGTTGACGCTCTTCTTTTTCTTTCTGTTCTTTAAGTTCGCGCTCCTGTTTCTCTTTTTGCTCTTTAAGTTCGCGCTCATGTTTCTCTTTTTGCTCTTTAAGTTCGCGCTCATGTTTCTCTTTTTGCTCTTTAAGTTCGCGCTCCTGTCTTTTTGACCTCTCCTCAATAGTCTCAAGGCATTCCGACAGCTCGTCATCCTCAGCCTCTAACTCAAGAATAGCCTTTAGCAGTTCTGGTTTTCTGAGTTTGTCCGAGACATCCAGACCCAACTCTCTTGCAAGCTCCAACAATTTCGGTTTGCGCAACGACTTCAAATCCATGGCTGCTCTGAATGCTGCTTTCTCTACTGCTTACTATTGTCTTGCCGCAAACTAACCCGGCAGCAACGACAACCACAATTACCAGCTCTGTTTCTGACACTAACAAAAGCCTGGCAAAGCTCAGAAGAAGAAAGTCCCGCACTCACCAAACCTCGCAGCCAAGAGTCCAGCGCAGTCGTTCCGCTGCAGGCAACCAGTCATCACACAGTGCTCGTTGCACTGCTCCCGGATCGTTGTTGAGCTGCTCAGCATACAGTCAACTGCATCTCTTCGCTGCTGGCCTCCGTTGTCGCGATCTCACCGCTGGCAGACAGTTATTTGAATCCCACCGATGGCAACGGTTGTTGTGGTCGGACCGATGGCACGACCTGTTGGGAACTCGGCGCTGACGCCCGTTGTTGCACCTGGGTCGCAAGCCCCAAGGGTAGCGTTGGCCTGGCGGCCTGGGGTATAACTGGAAGCATCCGAAGGTCCCGGCAAAGCATGAGTCGACTGGTAACAACAAAACAACTTGTTTATTTTAACATTGCAAAGAGTTGGCGGTCAGGTTGACCGAAGTAGAGAGACGGGAGAGCACTTTACTCAACAGAAGAAATCGGAGCCCTCTTTTTTCGTCCGGGGGCAGCTGTTTTTATACTCTCGCAGTTGAGGGCAAGAAGGAACCCCTCAATAGACGAGCACGTGATTGTACAATGAGATAAGGTGACGCATACTGTCGTAGCGCCGCCGGTCGGGCACAAAGACTGGGAGGAGAAGGTAACTTCTACTGTCGTAGCGCCTCTGGTCGGGCACAATGGCTGGGAGGAGAAGGTGACGTCTACTCTCGTGGCGCCTCTGGTCGGGCACAATGGCTGGGAGGAGAAGGTGACTTCTACTCTCGTAGCGCCTCTGGTCGGGCACAATGGCTGGGAGGAGAAGGTGACTTCTACTCTCGTAGCGCCTCCGGTCGGGCACAATGGCACATACACTCACACACGCACATGAAGGCACGTGGCTTCGGAACATGCCTGGACGCGCTTGGCGGGGAGCGTAGCGGCGACGCCGAACGGGCCAAAATGTCTGCCGCTTTGTTGCAGTCGCGCCGGCTAAACCGCGCGTCGTAGGCGAAACGTAACAACGCACAAACTGTCACCGTTGAAAAAAAGGCAGAAGAAGCATCAAGAATCGGCGAAATGGAGGATGACACGATGTCTGTAACTAGAACGAAGTCAACGAGACACCACGGCACCCACAGTGGTAAACGGAATGCTTCGCTCAAGTCGAAACAATCCCGTGGTGTAAGTCTTTCGGATGTCTTTTTATCTGGTACCCGAGTTACACGAGCAACCTAAACATGATTGAGGTAGTGCACTTATGGACTAACCTCGCCCAGGCGAAATTACGCGGGGAGAGTATGGACCATTTTGTTTGGAAGCTGTGCCTGTCCCAAACAGTGGAAAGCATGACGAACCTGCGTTCGCGACCACAAAGGAAAAGCGGCCTAAAAAAAGATACACGCAGAATCTTCTCTGGGAGTTATCTAAATTATGTCTAAGCATTTGCTACTAATCACCTGCTCTTTCGTCGTCATATGCTGCTGTGTTTGGTATGAGCTTGAGAAACACCGTGAAATAATCGTGAAACGGAGAAGCGCGGTTGCAACACCGACATGTAAACTGAGGCCGGCATGAGACAACGAGGGAGAGACTACTAGTAGCAGTGTTCACTCATGTTATATGATGGTACGTTTGGATGATGGCGCGGCCTCGTGGAAGATGAGCACTGGGCGATGCGTGCTGTAATACGGGACGTAACTGGACAGTGTCACGTTTGGTAAACCTCGTACGTAGACGCGGTCGATGACGCTGCTCGTCCGCAATGCGAACCATTATTAACCATTATCAACCGTACTACGGGGGTGGCTGCGTATGGCGCGGCTGCGTGGGTTAATACTGAAAGCGGTCTGCGGTGGGAAGAGAGTGCGCTGTTCTCGCCGCTTAGTTCGCACTGAAGCGAGAGGCAGCACGAATGTCAATTCGCACGCTGCTACGGATCCTATCTTGCAAGTGAGTCTTACATGACGGACGGACGGGTTTCCTCCTTGGGTAGATATAGAAATTCTTACGCAACTAAAGAGACTCTCCAAAAGCTTGTCAATACGCCGTGCAGGTTTAGCCTAACTTTTACGTGAATTCATCAAACTATTTCTTTTTGCAATTTTCGTGAGTATCCCGCACTTTCTGTCCTCTTATATGTCACAAATTTTAGTTCTTGCGCATTATGAGAACAACTTAAAGGGACACTAAAGCGAAACAATAAGTCAGTTGAGCCTAATAAAGTATTGTTTGAGAACGCTGCCGGCAGTCATTTCAAAATAATGGTTTGATTATTAGATGAGAAAATGAAGGCCGAAGTATCAGTACTTGAATTTCGCTCCGAAAACCCGACGCCGGTACGTCAGTGTGACGTCAGGGATTCCAAAGTATCTTTTCGCATTTGGGCAGCGTTGGCTGAGTAAAGGTTCCCAAAACTTGCGATGTTTAATGTTTGGTTCCTTTAGAACACGATGTAGTCAATCTGTAACGCTACATAATTAATTAGGCCTTAGAAGATGCCATCAAAATCCACGACGTCACAGCGACCAGATGCGGGAACTTCAAGCAGGCGTCGCCACCCATCGTTCGTTCTTGCACCTCTTCTGGTTTACCAAGCATCTTATCGTGGTAAGAGTGATGTTTTTGGTGTCATAGAAAGGTAATTTACTGATACAGAAGAAATCATTTTTCTCTGTAGTGGCCGTTTAAGAATTCTCCGAGAACCTGAAATAGCTACCCGTTTGAAAAAACTATTTTTCTGCGCTGCGTAAACTTCATCCGCACGAATTAAATGACCTTATTAAAAACAAATTCAAGTGCGTCTTCTCTTACTTATAGCTGTAAGTTTTATTCAGGTTCCAAAGGAGAGCACCATCTCAAGGGTTTCCAAGGGTCTAAAGTCGTCGCTATCTGTCGATAAAATGCCCCCCAATAAACGTTCAAGCCAGAAGCCAAATTCAAGATCACGTCCTTCATTACGCTCTGCAAGTGAAATAAAGCAGGTATGTTCTATTTTCGTCAACTATAAGTCAAACATACATACCGCAGTCGTATAACAACCAATGCGACACTTTCAAACAGCTACTCGAAGAAAAATAAGAATGTCCATCGCATTATACAGCATAATAAAAAGAAAGCATTCACGCATGCGCTGCCTAAACGGCATCCACACGAATAAATGACCTTATTAAAGACATATCACTTACGGTTGTACGTTTTATTCAGGTTCCCAAGGAGAGCACCATCTCAAAGGCGTCTGTGGGTCTAAAGTCGCCGCTATCTGTCGATAGAACGCCCCCCAATAAACATCCAAGCCAGAAGCCAAACTCAACGTCACGTCGTTCATTGTACTCTGGAAGTAAAATAAATCAGGTACGTTCCATTTTCGTCCAACATAAATCCAAACATGCCGCAGTCGTATAAAAACCGATGCGACACATTCGAGCAGCTCCTCCCAGAAAAATAAGATTATTATCCCTAGAGTACATAACGATTTATTGCGATAGCAATAAATTATACACTACAGACCGTGATGTTCCGTCGCCGTGATGTTCCGCATGAAGTCCAAGTGCGATAGCATCGCGGTGGCGCGGTATGCTGTGGGTTTGAGTTAAAGCATACAAAGGAGACCAGAGAAAGATGGTGCCGCGAACTCGCGCGCGACAGGGAGGAAGGCAAGGAGGACGCGCGCCGTCTTTCATCGTGCGCAAGGCAGCGGGGGAGGGGGGGGGGTGGGCTCTACTCCGGTGGTGGCTGCGTGTGGCGCGGCCATGCGGGCCCTGTATTGAAAAAGAACTTCGACGGGTATGCAGAGGTTATAGCGAACTGCTGGCTTCGTGCGCGCTGTGTTCTCGCCGCTTAGTTCACATACTCACAATTTTATATGGTCGATAAATATACATTTACTTTGCATAGCTGTCTAATCATTGGCTTTGCCTTTCTGGCGAAAGTGCGACATTTTGGGTTTGATTCGCAAATAGGTACGCTCAACATTTTCAGCCGCTTACGCCATAATATGTGGGAAGGCTAGGGGGATGTGCAAACATACGCGCGCGAGAAACAGACAAGCGGGGAACAAGCGCCACTGGCAATTGAATTTTATTCTTATCTACTTGCCTATGTCAAATTTGGTGTTGTCCAGAATAAAACTCAGTGGTGAGAAGCGTTTGTTCCATTGTTGGTCGTTTGTGTGCATGTGTAGTGTTAAGTTTGATCTACTACATGACATCAAAGCACACTCGCCGGACAAAAACAACTGCTGTTCATTATTTAAGTTTTTACAGCTGCCAACCTGTGCGTATCATATTGACCGCAAATAGAGACGGGGACGGTGGACGAGAACAGAAAAACGGCAAGAGCGGGTTTTTTCTTTCTCTTTTTTTAACTTTCAACTGCTTTATTCACGACAACCCGTGACAATATATAGACAAATAGAACATGCGCAGAACGCAGCAACAAGAACACTCATCAGCCTAGCGAGGCAACCAATTATCAGAAAAATCTTTCTCCGACTCAAACAACCTAGTGGAAGTATCACTAACACAGTCTTGGCCTTTCTTTTTTATGTGATATGACTCCATCAGTTCGCGTACCGTCAAGTCCGGGCTTCTCCCCAGAATCTTTATCTCCTTGAAAAGTGGTTCACAGTTGCAGGCATTTCAGTGCGTAGGCAAGTGCACCAATTCATCTTTCGTTAACTTTTGTTCATGTTCCCAGGCTCGATGATTCAGGCACCGTCCCTTCAGCCCTATTTAAGACTTGCCACACGCCAGTGGGATTTCGCACGCAACTGCTACATTGCATTTTGTCTACGGCTTGGTTCTTGCCACAACCTTGCCTTCCTTTAGGATCACCGGAGTTGTGAGGGCAGAGCCGCGCCACCTTAAGAGGGCTGAAAAGACAAGGGATATACCAAAGCTGCCTGCCACCTTCCTTAGGTTGTGAGTGACCCTGCGAACGTATGGTACCACATTAGGTCTTACGGCCATAGCAGTCGTCCGGACTCTTGCTTTGCTCCTAGAGTCTTTTACCTTCTGCAGGATGGTTTCCGCCACTGGCGTTACCATGGAGTCAGGAAAGATTCCATGGTAACGTAAACATTGACGCAAACACTGACGTAAACATTGACCCATGCGTGCCGTTATCGCAAGAAATGTTATATTGTTAGAAACAATATTTCCCGGAGCGATGAAACTGTATTCCGTGCGAAGCGGTCTAAGGTGGCTGCAGTTTACTAGCGTCGTAGTCTCGGAGAAAGTGTTTCATACCAAGATCTAGGGGAAAATCTGGCGCTGCAATCGTTCAGCGACCGTCAGAATTATGGTTATGTACGTGGATTTGTCTACGATTTAGCATCAATACTTTGAGACAGCAACGTTGCAGACGCCTTTATTGTGATGCTTACTTTACAACGTCTCGCTAGAGCATTTTTGCCTTTACAATAGTTAGTTTCATTAAGTTAATATCAGCGCGTAACTTGCTTCGATTCCGAACATGCAAGTCATTATATGAAGATTATGATTGGTAAATAATGTTCATCATGCGTACTGGCTCTATTATGATACAAACAATTGCTGCTGTTTGCGATCGTCTTGAAATTCATCGAAAACTAAATGGCAAGAATTATTGGTATAAAACAATGTTGCTGTGATAAATAACCATCAGGAAAATGAATATATGTATATATATATATATATATATATATATATATATATATATATATATATATATATATATATGAAGCCATAAGGTTGCTTGAAGACAGGGGACGATGTTCACGCAAATATATGTACTCCCCGTCATTTGCATGGAGCTTGAAGCCCCGCTGAAGAAACTTCGTACGTACGGACGCTAGCACCAGATATTGGTCTAGGGCATTTATTTAGCAACTCTACCTATGACTTCGGGCAAAAGATGTTCGAAAACTATAGTTTTTTTTTCTTTATCAAAAAGTTTCAAACAGGCACGGGACCGTTTAAAAAACCTATCATTTGTAAAATAATCTACGTGTTGCAGCACCCATAAGTTTGAAACTTCCTTATTAGCGTTGTAGTCTTGTCAGAACATCTCGTCCTACGGTAAAGCTCGTCAGAGCCGCATTTGACTACGATACTCCACGGCTTCCTGCCGTGCAAGTGAAAAACGGCTGTCATTTAAGGACTTTGCACTCAAGAAAGCAAGTTCAATCAGCCGAGTGGAATGGCCTCTACATCCGGCTGCGGGGTCTCCTTGACTCTCATTTTTGTGTTGTTTGTCACGCAGATAACGAAACGAGCAAAGCAAGAGAAGCTGATGGAAATTTTGTGGAGAGCTACGTGTTGAACCGATAAGGGAGCCTGAAAATGTATCTTCTTGACTTGACTTTTTTTTCGTTTGCGCTGGAGCTTAACACGGAGAAGGCGCCTCGAGGCACTTTTGTTTAATAGTATGTTTAGGTCCAGTGCACTGTAAAATAAACTGCACCTCTTAACTGAATAAAGGCGTAAATCGGTGTATAACTCACATCCTTAGACACGTAAAGGGTGTCCGGGTGAGAGTTATACAGCCATTTTCACCCTTTTTCACTTTTAAAGCTGTAAATTATTTTACAGTGCATTAATTCAGCTTTAGTTAGTTCATAATAGACAATAAAATTCAGAAATGTCACTTCTACAGGATTACACTTCCAACATTATAGATCGTTTTAATATTGTGCTATGGCACCCGTGTTGACAAAAAGGGCACTTGTACATCGCATCACTTATAACCGCAATAGCATCGAGCACTATGAAATAGCCGAACTGGCCATCCTTCAAGTACTATGGAGCTGACGACAACAATGTCAGCCTTAGATAGTTAAGAGGTTGAGAGTAAACTTTTCTTGTTATAGCGTTAATCCTGTCCTACGTTACGTAATTTTTCTCGAAAGATCTTCTCTCGGCAAAAGGGAAGCGTTCAACATTTAGGAACAGTATTATATCTCTTTAACTTGTTAACGTTTAATATTAAGGTTCGGTTACATGCGTGTGTCACTAAATCCGGGTGGTACATTTGCAACAAGAATTATGATTGGTAATTTGTTGTAAGGTTTTTGCATTTTAAGCCTTAAAGACTTGTTCGCATTCGAATTCGCAATTGTTGGACATTCTATGAGAGCGACAAATGCACAAATTCCTGAACCCAGACGGTGGACTTAGGCGTCGAAGCTAGTGCTCATCCTTCCCAAAAAATTGCAGGCCAGAACGTTGGCAACCACAGTGCACACAACTTGCATAATGGCGGCCCACCGGCACTTGTCGTAGGCTTCTCAAAACTGACCTCTGTAGGCTTTTGTAGACCTTTAATGCAAATATTTAAAGGGCTCAGAAATTAGCACCCTCACGTAAGATTGTTTGGTCCTGCTACGAGCACATTGGCCTGGAATATTTCGCAAAGCCCAGACTTCCTATCATTTTAACGCCTGTTCGCTTCCATATTATCGTCCTCAGTAGACGCTGTTGCCAGGTATATTTCTAGAAGTCTTACATTGACGTACACTATTCGAACGAAATCGCCATTTGTTTCTTAATTTCTCGTTAATGTGACGGGTTTTGTCTCTCTAAGGAATCCCAAAGGAGTGACGACCGCGAGAAGGCGAAGACAGATTGTGTCCCCGAAATCACTCCTTCGGACGACCCGTCACCACGGCTGCCACCAGGGCCTTGGTCTTCGACCACGAGCGGAACTATCGGCAGCACCTTCAGGCGGCATGCGCAGGCATTCGTGCTCACGGCCGTGGCAATGGTGATGCTGACGCTGATCGTTGGCGCGCTCTTGGTTCGCCGGCGCCCGATCGCCGTTGCGTGCACTTCTCCGGCCTGCCACTACTACTCCTTGCTGCTGCAGGAGACGCTGAACGAGTCCACGCCGCCTTGTGCGGACCTGTACGAGCACGTGTGTTCCCGCTGGGACGCCCGTCACCCTTACTCGGTCAAGACGTTCGTGTACAACGAGTGAGTGTGAGCATTACTATCGGGTGTCGTAACACGCGATTGTTTTTTCGACAGTTGCAAACAGCTCAACAGGAGCGCGCTGCTCCTGCTTTCCCAGTGCGGGTCACATCGTGAAAGCAACCCGTGGCCTTCATATCTGGTGGAGCTCACGTTGGCTGAGTAGACCACAAATATGATCGTTTTGGCCAAGCAAGGAAAGCCGGAAGGGAACAAAGGGAGCGCCGTCTTTCCTTGATTGGCCAAAGCGATCATATTTGTGGTCTACTTAGCAATATGAACCCGACTAGCCCAGCAACATATACTTCTGCAGCTCATGTTTGCGCCATTAGAAGACAGCAGTGCGTCTGTACTTGCATTCCAGTGTGAAAAGCTTACACGTGTTTTCTCGGTGATTAAAGATTCAGTCAGGGGTCAGCGCTGTCGGTGTCGTTCACGTGAAGCCTCGCGCCGTTATCATAGTTAAGGGTCACCTAACAAGAATGGTGTCACGCGTGCACTGACAAACAAGAAGATTATCACTCGATGACCACGTGCAGGGGCTGTCACGACGCCTGTGCGATGATGGAAAGCCGGCAGCAAACGGCACGCGTGCTTGTCCCAAAGCGAGCGCTTCGTGATGCCAGCCGCGTAAATATTTGAGTTGTGCCGCGTCTACAAAACTCGCATTACGCGACCTCCGACAATTAGGCGCGTGGGATTGAGACGGCGCGCATCAAATCGCCACCCTTCTCGGCTCACCCTCACACGCTTGCCCTCACGCCCGCAGCACAGGATCCCCACTCCCCAGTGTAGCGCGGTTGAGGTGTCCTCCACTGAGAAGACAGTTCCTGCGCTGCTCATCACCCAACCTTTCACCTCCCCCAAACCAAGAATCACTCCGCGCGGGCCGCTTATTCTCTTCGAATTCGGACTTTATTCGGCATGTCACGATGGCGACGGTTTAGCGAAAATTTTCCTGGAGTGTCCGTATAATTACTATCGTAATACACCTTTAGCTTCTTCCTCTTGTTTTAGATATAGTGTCGCAGCTAGCTTTAGCCAGAGTTTAAAAGTATGCGAATGCCACGTAGTTGGACGGCACCAAGGTAAGGTTGTTTGCCGTCGCTTGGAGATACTCAAATAGTTTTTTTTTCATTCCGCCTAATTAGATAACTAGATTTAATTAGTTAATCAGCTTCTCAAATATTATAATTAGATTAAAGTGTCAATGAGAAAATTGTAGAGCGGCATGAAGAACTCCCAATACGGCTTTCTGGTGCTCAATACATGCTACATAAAGTTGTTTTTCCGAACCTGAAGGAAGCTCGCGAATACACGCAAAGTGCCTCGAGCGGCCAGTCGCGCGACAATTTCGCGTGCGTCTGTGGGCTCCTTTCACGCTCGGAAAAACTTTTATGTAACACGTATTCAGCAACAGAAAGCAGTATCGGGACTTTTTCGTGTGCTTCTACAATTTTCTCATTGATACTTTTAATTTAGTTATGACATGAGGTAGGTTGATTAATTAATGAAGACTAATTATCTAACTAGGTGGAATGAAAAAAAAATGCAATTTGAGTATGTTCAAGCGACGGCAAACATTACCTTGGTTTTGTCCAGCTACGTAGCATTCGCATAGATTTAAACATTGGCGAAAATTAGCTGCGACACCCCGTATATTTGTGGTTGAACATGTCTTCCCTTGCTTTTATGGTGGACTCGATATATTCTTATGTAATTAAGTCCTTGTGTTTATTTGCTTATTTTGCAGATTGCGAGAATTGCGCCGGTCAGTTCGCGATAATATTTTTCACGTTAACGGTTTTCTTACGCAGTAACTAGCCGCAACAACACAAATTGTGCCTGGGTGTTCTACTTTTTCTGTCCTCCTTTTGATCCTACACTTCTTATAAGTTTTTCTTGCGCGCTCGAAGGTGTCTTTGTCTCCCAGAAAAAGAACGCATGCAGAAATGCAGTCATATGCACGCCTGACCATTCGTTAGATAAAGTAGCATGCTTTTGCCATTTCATATTCTTTGTTTTGCTTATTGTGGGGACAACTTGAACTGAATACGCATCTGGTACAGCGCTAACTATATATTATTGCGATAGCAATTATACGGGCACTCCATGTGCATTTCTGCCGTCGCCGTTGGCGTCACTGTGATGTTCCTTATAAAGTCCAAGTGCGATAACATCGTTGCCGCGCCGCGTGCTGTCGCGTGAAAGCGTACGAGGGTGAGCCGACGTTGACGGATCAATCTCGAGCGCGCAACGGAGGAACACAGTTAGGAAGCGCGCCGTGTTGCATCGCGCGCAAGGCGCCGTGGAGAGGGGGGCATGGGCGTTCTGCTCCGGCGTTTGCTGTGTATGGCGCGGTCGCGCGGGCCATATCTCGAAAGCGAGCTGCGAAGAGGACAGTGCGCCGACCACTGATGGCTTGGTGCGCGCTGTGTTTTCGCTGCTTAGTTCGCGTTGAAGCGAGAGGCAGCACGAAGGCCGATTCGCTTGCTGCTGCTGCCGCGCTTCCACACTCCAGCGTTTTGACAGTGAGCTCCCGCGATGATTGAGTGAAATGTCTTCCTGTTTGCTTGTGCGTGCATGACACCATACTTGTTAATTTGGTTAGTGAATGTTTACAAGTTTAAGCGGCCGATGAAGCTACTATTCGTACTTCGTAAAGCTGTCTACTAATGTACTATCGCACTCGATGCTTCGCGTTTCGGGCGAAACTGCAACTTTTTCAGCCCATCGTTATCCCTGCAATGCCGACGCTGTAAGATGCATAGTGCTTCAAAGCAGTCAAACTGAATATATGAGCACTTGACTGTATTGAATCAATTACTTAGGTAGTTCGTCACGCCGTAGTACTGCATGAGCACAGCATGACCATTGAATTTTCACTTTTGTCTTAAGCTGGTCCGTCAGCACTGACAACAGCTCTGACGTAATTGACTGCGCGTTAGGTTTTCTTGCTCATTTCCAGTCTGCTCTAATCAAAACACACAACTGATCAAACTGGTCAGAGTTAACCGCAGTTGATACGAAACGAAGCAAACTTATCATGCTCATTAGCACATGCATATCGCGGTGCACTATTAAAGGGAACTTATGACTTCTAACTCTTCCCTCAGGAATGTGAACAATCGCCCTGGTTTGCAGCACATGACTTGTGGTTGGTGGCAATGGCACCTTTCACACCCCTGTTCAGTGCGCTGCTGTAAGTTCAGCCGGTACGGGCAGCTAGATCTTCAGCAGGGTGAGAGAGAGCCACACATCGGAGTGAAGCTTCTTTTAACAGAGGAACACAGTGTACGCGAGGGACATTGCGAGAGCGTACTCCAGACGTTGGTTGCTACGCACATGCACCAACCTCCAATGTGGATGATGACGTGCGCCGGACGTGAGCCTCCCAGGTGTCTGACGCAACCATAAAGAAATGTTCAGCAAAAATTTGTAGCGATGCGATAGCATCCACGAAGGAAAGAGATAAATTTCCTCTGTGATAGCAACGCTGGGAGCTTACTTATGTGTAAATTAAAGAAAGTAGCCTAAATCTATGTATGAGATTTGTTTCTTCCCGCATCTTCTTATTCCTTTTTCTCCATTCCCTTCTTTCTTCCGTGCCTTGCTTCGTTGTTTTCTTCCCTCTCGTTCTCAGTGTTTACTGCTAATTTACTCGCTCACTCACTCACTTCTACATCTACTCTATATATACTCTAAATCTACTCTAAATCATTTCTAAATCCGCTTTCAATTTTATCCCTTGCCGGCCAACATGTCATTTTTTTGTCTTTTTTACCTAAGCTGGTCATACTTTCACAATAGTCGTCAGGACTCCTATCGACAGAACTTTTAATTCACTGTAACCAAAATATTATTTTCTTTCCCGAATTTTAACTAGGTTCCTGGCGTCTGTGGCATCGATTATGGAGGACATGACCATACCACAATCTGGAAGGACTGCAATACAGGACGCAGCTATGTTTTACCTTTCTTGCACAAGAGTCTACGCAGACGGCAAGGAGAACGTTGGGGAAGTCAAAGCGATGCTACAAACATTCGGCATACTGTGGCCAGAATGGAGCAGAGAATCCAACATACTGCGCATTCTTTCCACGGTGTCAGCCGCGTGGAACTGGGGAAGCATCCTGCTTTTTGACATCCCAGTTCAAGCAAGGCTCACCATCGCACCTGCCCCCTACTTTCAATTCCTCGTCGAGCGACACATTCAAATCGAGCAGCACCTAGACGCAAACGCGGAACAACCATACAGGAGCTTCTTCGAAGCCGCAGTTCAAATGTTCGCTCTGCCTGGAGCCGAGCGAGCATTGTCTTATTACGAGCACCGGAACATCGAGAGCACTGTGTTGTCAGCGCTCAAGGCTGCATATGACGAGTACGATTGGATGAACATCGAGAATGCCACCCTCAACGAAACTGTCGATTTGGCGGAGCGAGCAAAGCCGCGTGATGCATGGGTACAAGAGATCAGCGCCGCGTTCAATGTCTCCGTCGACGATAGCTTTTCAGTTTCCATCGAGAACGTGCACTATTTTCAGTCGCTTTTCAGTCTCGTCAGGGACCAAGGTGAAAGCGACTTGGCTTATTATGTTGGCTGGGGCGTTGTGCAGGCGCTGTCGTTTATGTCGAGCTCGATTCTTATCCGCCGGTACTTCGCCACCGATGACGAAGCCAGGCAAGGTCAAAGCACGTTCTGCGCTAAACTGACCAACATGTATATGAGCCCGGCTCTTCACGCGATCTACGTGAGGGATGAGATCAGTGTGCATGTCCTAGCGGATGCCGAGGACACAGGACGGAATATAGAGAGTGTCTTCCGAGACGATGTTAACGCGATTGCCGCTTGGCGAGATGCTCTGCCAAGCGGTGCATTTTCAGTAGCCGGACTCGTCGACCACCTCTCCACCACAAGGAAAGCCGACGCAAGTTCAAGCGACCAGGAGTACGAGTACTTCCATGAGATGGGCGACAACATCTTGAATAACATGGAACTTGCTGCACGCAGGCACCGGAGTATCAAGACAGGCAATAACTCGGCGGTGGACATGGTCGTCAACGGGACCGTGCAATTGTTTTATTTCCTGGACGGCCATGTCGCACTGCATCCTATCATCTTTCAGGAGCCGTTATACAGCGGCGACGCTCTGCCGGCGATCACCTACGGCACACTGGGCGCCGAGGTCTCCTATGCCTTGGCCACGCGGTTGTTCGACGTAGTCCTAGAATCCAAGAACGAGCTTCGCGTGCCCTTGAGGCCCATCCTGACGTGCGTGTTCGGTCAAGAGATGCTCGTGAGCGAACTCGATAGCCGTCGGCTAGAGTTCCTTCGGCGCCTTGTGTCGGTACGTGCAGTTTTCCAGGCGTTCGCCCGCGGATCGCGTGCAGCATCGGGCTCACCTTTCGGGTTGCACAACTATGAGCATTTGTCAAGCAATCAGCTCCTGTTTATATTCTGGTGTTTCGTTCAGTGCGGGTCCAGGGACGGTAAACTAATGTGCAACAAGGCTGCACGCTTGACGCGGGGATTTTCCGGTGCTTTCCGCTGCAGGAAGGGCAGCCCTATGTACGCTGAAAATGACTGTCCTCTGTTTGAGAAGGAGAAGAAGTGATTGTCTTCAGAACAACGCAGAGATACAAGCGTTCTTCCAATATGCACGACATATTTTTGCTGCCTGTAGGCCAGAGTCTTCTCGTGACAATGATGAGCTGTAATTTTGATATTTTAATAGAAACAACAGAACACGCTGCTCGTACAACAATGCTTTAGAAATCTTTTTGTGGAACGCTTTCATTACTACATTAAGCAGTGGAACCGGCTGAGCTTGCGCGTTACTTCGAAAGAAGACTCGTAGTTCTTTGAACCCTCTTTCACGCGCAATAAATGTTTTGTGATTCCGGCAGTTGCAGCAGGCACATGTGGTATCACGTCTTAGAAATCTGGTTGCAATAATTAATTAACGTCTTCGCTTGACAAGTTCATATTATATTACTATTAAATCTTTAACAGAACCCGATACACGTTGCTATTTCTTTCGTACGTTATATGCTACGAACTTAGGCGAACAACGTCAGAAGTACATCACCTTCACCCAGATGGAAGGTCTGTTCGACGTTTATCCAGCACATTTAAAAGTAAAATATCAGAAGACGCACGCATCGCTTTCCTCACAGTCACGTGGTTTTTGTCACACACTTAGAACTCTGGTCATAGTATTTTGGAAACATTTATGGTCAGCATGCTTGTGTGCCCTGTCCTGACCCGCTTTTCTACGTTTGTGGCCAATCGCGATGCCTATTTCCAGATGGCTTGCGAAAAGAGCATTGTGATGTTTCTAGCGGGGCTTTTTTTTTTGAGCTGCCATTCATTTATAGTCTGAGTGATTCATAGAAAGCTGAAATTGAATTCCGTATACCTTATTCAGTAGCGGTTATTATTATTATTATTATTATTATTATTATTATTATTATTATTATTATTATTATTATTATTATTATTATTATTATTATTATTATTATTATTATTATTATTATTATTATTATTTGCTACTTCAGTTATGGTGGGACTGTTTGTGCTGGTGGCGCAGCACAGCTTATTTTCGAAGGTGAACTTTTTGGTCTGTCAACTTTCTTCTTTCGAGAGTTGAAGTAATCTTTCCATTACGCGAATGTTCCATGCCTTTCCGTTCTGTCATGTACACGTTGCCAAATGCTTTCTAAGCGACAAATTAATATAACGTTCTTTTGTCGAAGAACAGTTTCTTTGGTCGTAACAACGTTTCTTTTACATTAAAGTTAGGAAACCATTCTGGCTAGTAGACCTTAGCGCAACAAACAATTTATTAAATTTGTTATGCTGAAGTCGTGTTATAATGAGGAAGTTGTCTGGCAGCATAATTACACTTAACGCACGCAATATAACTATAGAAAAGGGAGTTCGTCATGCTGCTTCAGATTTATTTGCCAATGTTTTCGATAATGTACGTTAATTGTTGCTAACGAATTATCTCAAAGTTGTATCATCTCAAATTTATATTGTGTAATAAGGGCGGAGATCGAATAGAGAAATGGCACATTTGTTAAATGTTTATTGCTTGCTAGCTTGAAGCCTACAGCGTTTCTAGAGGATTTCAAATTTACAACGTTACGAGGTGACAACCGCAGAACTCCTGCGGTTGAAGCTTTGCATCCACGTATCGCTTGCGGCGGCTGTATTGTTCGCATTTCAACAACACTTTTGTATTGATCTGCATTTGTGGCGGGCCTCTACAAGCTCCCCAAGCTTGCCTAAAACCCCCACCTTGCACCATTTGACTAAGGCAACCAATACCAAAACGCACTCTACGCAAGTGTCACAACTCGCGCTTTTCTGTGCATTGGCCAACCATGGCCTCTGAAGATCGTAGCAGCGCACCCTGCGAAAGGTACGATCTTGGAGAGACCACATATACGTATATAAGTGTGAGGATTTTCGTTTCTACAGTCGCATTGTCACAACCTGATGAACTGAAGGATAAGAAATTAAGCGTTTAAGTTGAGTGCCGGCATACGTCGCTTCCCGTTGGAATTAGAAGCATCCGGCGCTTGATTCTCCTGCAGAACCGTCATCAACCTCAAGAATGTACGATGGCTTCGGAGCACCTTGAATACTTTCACCATAGGGCGAACTCCGGCAACCCTCGAAAGCGTGCGTTGAAACATATTCTGGCTTTTTTTTTCTTTCGGAAAGGTGACTTTACGCTACGCAAACCCAGTCAAGGATGACCGCTGCAGCCTTGAGCGAAAGTTCTCTTCTAGAAACATTGCCACCGAGCTAAGCGCCAGGCGAAAACTTCTAAGGTTCCTTCTTCAAAATGACGCGCAATGTAGTTGCAGTCATGGAAGCAGGCACCCTATTAGAAGTAATGAATAAAGAATAGAACTTTATTTTGTATTAATGCAATTGCACCAACAAGGCGAAACTATACTTGATAACACCTATCTCGCTGGTTCAGTGGTTATGACGTTATGCTAAGCATCAGGTCGCTGGTACAATTACCGACCACAGCGGGAGCATTCCCCATGTGGGCAGAAAGAAAAAAGAATCGCTGGTGTGTGGTTCTTTAGGTGCAGGTTAAGTCACCCCTCAACTGTGTTGTACCTCATAGTCAACTGGCAGGCTTCGAGACGTTAAGCCTAACAATATTGCCGGATCTGTGACAATCGAAAACGATTGTTGTGCATCCATTAAGCAGTTATCAAATGTAATCGCACCACTTGAGTTGGCCGGGTATGTTGGTCGAGTCAAGTTGGTCAGAGCAACCTCTGGGGCTCGGCTGAATTCGAGATTGTAGAACACGGTTCGAGCGGCGCGAGTAAATCTAAATTGGACACACCTCTCTTGCTATTTAATGAGCGGCAACGTTCAAGCAGTATTGAATATAGTAAGAGCGTCTTGCGCGATAGCTCTGATTTGATATATTACAGCAACCGTTCTGTGCACGGAGATTCGGTGAACGGGATCGCACACAGAAAAATGAAACAATTCGTGTGTGGAAAGATGTTTCTGATGTATATAGAGTCTTTTCAATTTGGCCAGAGTTTCCGAAAAAGTTTTCCATAGTGAGTTCTCGAACACGTGCGCGATGCTGGACGTCTTCGCGTCCTGCAAGGGCAACGCAGCACCTACATGCGCGCCTCATGGTCCTTGCAAATCGTGCAGGAAAGTGCAGCAACGAACCAGCTCTGCCATGCGCTACGGGTGTTCAAGCCCTTTCGATAAACGCGCAGATAGCAAAATATAGGCTATTCCATTTTTGTTATTGCACTAATCATTACCATGGTAATGTTACGTGGTGGCGACAAAAAATAGTGGCCTTGGATGCTATATTTTTTTTTGTCACTAGCCCCAACAGAAAGCCGTTTGAACGAAAGCAAGTTTCCGCTTTACAATCCTTAACCAACCTATCCTGACAACTATACAGGCATCAAACTTGTACATCAGCTCCCTTAGCCATCTAGTGGGACTGTTGTAGCAAAAGTGGGATATGCTGTATTTATATCCGCGCACGACGAGTCAACTAATGCTGCTCCACGTCGTCTGCTACACGTTAGGAACTTACACGTCGACTGAACTTCCAAAGTAGCGAGTGCAGGAGAACCGTGATCTATATAGGGCTGAACTGGCCTATAAGTTGAAAGCGAAGCGCGCAGTGCAGGTGGCACATGCTGAAGTGTCAAATGAAGGACACGATTGCTGCGCTTCCTTAACTAGCGCAGACAGTGCAGTCAAATTGTAGAGGTATATCGTTCCACTTACGCTCCGCACGTGATGCGTCTGACGTCACGGCGAAACGAAGCGAAGCTGGGTTGATAATCTTGCCAGCGGTATTACGCGCACCAAGAGCGCTAGTCATATTTTCAGCTGTTCACTGGTCCTCATTGGGATTAACATTGGCCTCCGCAGCCTTTATTCCTTGTTTTCAATAGAGAGCTTTATAAAGAAAACCAGATACTTTGAGGGACGCAAACTGCCGGGCATGGAAAAGAACAACGACAACAAAAAAATCAAGGAGAGCGCGAAACATCGCGAAGAGCATACATGGGAGTTTGTGTGCACCAACGCTTAGATACACTAATCTGAAACTCCCTAGCGTCTCTCCTGGTCGACGAGTGTGCCACAATGTAAGCTTCTTGCTCACGGAACTGTCTTCTGAACTGGCCTGCAACTTTGTTGAGCCAAACGTAACAATATCCGCTTATGTGTCCCGAACTGTCGTCCACAGTATGATCGCTTAATTAATGCGGGCTGAACGTGCATGTTCGTGGACCAGTTCACCCGTCAAGACAGCGACAGCCGATAGTATGAAGAAGCAGCCGTTGATTACTGTCTCGACTGTGATTGGATTGCCAACGCGTAACATGAGTACATCATGGCAAAAAGTACAAATTTCAATTGATACGTCACAGTGAACAAGAATCGTTGAACAAGTAATGTCGCTGGCACCAATGCTTCGACAAGAGGAGTTGTCGTCAGCTTGGTCAACAACTGCTTTCTTTTATGGCATTTACATACGTGTAGTGCAATTCATTTTACACACCTACATAAACGCTGCTAAGAAAAACACTTGCTGGCCTGACGATGACAAGTCATGCTGTCTTAACGTTGGCTTGGGCGACATTACTCGTTCAACTACTTTATTCACTTCAAACCTCCGTCTTCTTATGAGCTTGTCTCATTTGGACTGATATACGTCTTATTTTATGGCGTTCTCGAGAAAATGTCGCGTAATACTCTTGGAACCAAAACTAGGCTTCTTGAATTAAGAAATAGCAGGTACAGCAGGGGCAAGTTTAAAAGCAGTTACGGGAATGCCGTAAACTGTGCAATGCACTCACGTCAAAAGAGAATTTAAAAAAAACCGAGCCAACAGCAATCAACATTGAAGAAAGACAAGGTTGCTTTGGGCGCATTAATGCACTATTCGGTTTTTTGTTTGGACTGCACTACTTCGGGGTCGGCCCATATGTTTTGTTGAGTAAAGCCACACTTCAGATTCTGATTTGAGACGCCTGCAGAGTTTGAACAAGCGCATCGGTGTTGCAATTCGTCTTTCTTTTTTCGCTAATTACGCATTACTACTGCTCTGTACATAGGTCTACGCTGACTTGGTGCGTCTTTTTTATTGCAAGCTTCATTTTGGCGCCTTTTTTTTTGTGGTATTACGTGCACCAGAAGGCCTCAAACCGTATAAGTTAATTGACGAGACGAAAATAGTCAGATACACAGATCCGATGAACCCCATCTGAAGTCTCAAAAGACGTTGTTTGTAAAAACTTCTACCAGTAGTCTGCAGGAAATTATTATTACCAGGCGACTCTGACATGAACGGGAGCCTAGTTTTTCAAAAGATCGCATGCGAGCGAACGCGCGTTCGCAAGCAAGCTGTTCGGTGTGTTTTATCTGTGAAAAGCTCCATCGGCCTGGCGTAAAAAAGTATAATTGGAGCAGCGGGCTCTTCACATCTATATAAAATATGTCAAAAACTTTCTAATTCTTGAAAACTATAACAGCGCAAACACACGAAATCACATAGGAACAAGGACGAGACACAAGCGCTGCGTCTCGTCCTTGTTCCTTTGTGGTTGCATGTATTTGTGCTGCTATAATTTTCAAATCAAGTATGCACCAACTCGCCCAGAAAGAAGTTTTAATGAAGTACCTTTTTAATTCTTGGGATACTGAACTCGAGGTCACTGGTTCGATCCTGGCCGCGGCAGCAGCCTTTCGATGGAGGCGAAATGCAAAAGCGCTGGTGCACTTAGATATAGGAGCGCGCTAGGTAAACCGAGGTCGTCTAAAGTTATCCGGAGTCACCTCCAATCCGACGTGTCTCTTAATCAGATCACTTGGCGCGGAAGACCCCAGGATTTCATTTAACTTTATAGCATTTTAGTTCTCGCTTCAGTCTAATCGAGGTTTGATCTTCGTCCTCTGCGTTCAACCTTTGCGAATCATAGCCTCAGGACGTCAGCACTTCGCAGCGAAAGCTACAGCACGACAGGGCGCAAGTTCATCGACATTGTCACAGGCAGGCATCGACACGTTCAGCAGCTGCGAAACGCCGTTTGTGAAGTGAACAGTTACGACCGTCCTATGCGCATTAGGAGGAGTGTATCGGAGCTTGGTGTGTGTCCTTACTCTGCGCCTGCGAGTGGCTCAAGGACAGGTACACCATCAAACGTACCATAACGCGCAAACGCACGCACTCACGCAAGTGTGAAGATTGACGGTGAACGAACGGCGCACTACGCTGCAGGTCGCCGCGCTCTGCACGCTCGAAAACATTGCGCTTAATGCAAATTTATTCCCAAGGTTGCGCGAGTTGTTTTCGGGCCGAAAACCGTGGAGCGTTGAAGAAGAAAGTTACACAAGCCATCGTAAGCACGGTTCGAGCGTGTGGCTCCACTTTATCCAACACTTCTAACCAACCGTCCTGGCTGGCTCCAGAATCCTTTTGTCACATTTTTCTTTTCTTCCGCCACTCCCTGAATAATAAAGATTCTTCCTCCCGTCGTCCGCACGACGCCCCAAACAGTGTTTTTTGTACTGTCTGGCTGAAGGACCCACCAAACGTCCAGCCACACCGGTCTCGGTGGTCGGGCTGGCGGGGGGGTCAAGGGGTTGTCGTTGGACCATCAGCTGACGTCAACGCCACCCATGTAGCCGGCAGTGCGACTGATGTGTTTCTGACAAGATCCGGCGGAGGTGGCGAGGAGGCGCAGCGAAGGGAAGGTAGAGCCGGTTTGTGGCTTTTTCGGAACCGCTACCACCCGCGGGACCAGCCCCAGCTGCGCCACCGCCCCACCCCACCCTCTGAGGCGTCCCCGGTCGCCAGCTAGAGCATTCCTCGCGGCGACACTGAGAAGATGCAGCCGGTTCCAGCACGCTCAGCTTCGCGGCTGCTCCTCGCCGCTTCAGTGGCGGCCATTCTACTGGTTCAGGTCAGCCCCTCGCATGTCTCTTTTGTTGGACCAGCCAGGCGCTACCCACGAAGTTGTTCGAAAGCGGTTTCTCGAAACTGTGCATTTAAAATTGTATTCTGCACTGTCAGAGCTTTCTGCTAAGAAGACTATAGGTCGGTTGGTAACCGTCGTTCTTTGCGGGGATATACGAGGGCCGATAGAAAAGTTTCAAAACTGAGCTGTTTTTCATTATCAATACAGATACAACAGGTACCACATTTCGTCCTTTATGTTTGTATTACCCTTTGCTCAGGTTTCGTTTCTACAAGGTTCTGAGGAAAAATCAAGCTCCTGAGTGCACTGTTCAGGGGCGATCATATATAGTACCACAACGGTTATTGCTGCATTCACGTCATGGTCTGCGGATAATCAATCACTTTCGGTTGTTGTTTTATCAATGTTTGTAATGCTTAGAAAAGATAATCGCTTTAGTGCCCGGTTATGGGTATATTTTTTTAGTTCAACTCGATGACTCCACTTAGGGCTGCCAGTAACGCGGTAGTAATAAGTGACAGCGCATTGACATGTAGCTATACAAGATTACCGTTTCCGAAACAGATCCAGTGCTGTCTTCTTCATGGAGGCTCTCAGTTTGGTTTTCAGAAAGTTTACGCTAGATGGCTGCTTGAACACGAGAAACCTTGTGTTACAGGGTCCTTCTTCGTAAACAAAGAAGCAGCCGATTTACGTGTTTACCTACTTGTTCAATCTACCTATACTCAGGCAGAGTACCTGAATTATTGCCGTGGTGGTAAATATAACTACTTTTCTGCATCTGACCATTGCTCGTATAGGATTTCATGATGGTCACTAGATGACTGGTCATTACCACCTTCGAAATGCCGAATTGTCTTTGACTTACGAGCATTCTTCGTGCACACTTGATGAGTGAGCACTGTGAATGTCAATTTGACGCGCATGTGCAGTATTTCTGTTCCAATCTCTTCAGTACCCTAAAGGCCCTGATGCGCAGTAAAGCCAAACCGGTGCATAATAGCCTCCGCTCAATTTCCAACACGTTTTCAGCTTTCGCAGCACTGACAAAATTCGCTGCGGTGGACGGCCAGTCCGAATGGGCCTTGTCGCTGACCCTTTGGGTGCTCGTCTTTCAAGGGCCTCCAGCATTAAGCTGATCGATACGGCTAATTCTTACGTTACCATAAGCTTGACTGTACAGGGCAAATGTTTATTTGAAATCTTCCCAAGCATAACAAAAAAAAGGAAGAAAGAAAACTTGCCGGCCCACTTTTTCATTTACTCACAGGTGTGTACGACCTTGACAAACATGGTACGGCCCGACTAGATCTCGTGATTTGAAATAGGCCTTGCTTTCACCGAGTAGCTTCTTTCTTTCTTTCTTTCTTTCTTTCCTTCTTTCTTTCTTTCCTTCTTTCTTTCTTTCTTTCCTTTCTTTCGTTTCTTTTTCTCTTCGACTAAACGCGGCGCTTCGGCACGTCTGTCAGAGGAATGTCTAGGTTTTAGAGAAATATATTCCTAAGCTTATTTCGATATAGCACGATGAAACTGGTTCATCATTCTGTAGAGTTCGTCACGTTATATTGTTGTTACAGTTATACAACTCAAGGCTCTCAACGAATCGAAAGCAAATATTTCTCATTTTTATCCTGATGCATAAAGACAAATATTACGCAAAGTATGAAACAACTCGAGATGTTTTCTTTTAATGTGCATTGACTCGACGGGACGCGATCGCGGACTAATCAATCACGTGACAGATGACACACATCAGATGATTTCGCAGCTAGCATACGCAAGACAGAAAAAAGCAGACGACAGCGCTGACGAGGCGCGGACGACGCATTTTGCCGTCAGTACTTCATTATTGCTGGCTTAAAGTCAGTGGCTTGGCTTTCCGCCGTATCGCGAAGCGCATCGCGCGGATATAGGAAGCATCGCAGGAACGACCCGCCGTGGTTGCTCAGTGGCTATGGTGTTGGGCTCCTGAGCACGATGTCGCGGAATCGAATCCTGGCCCCGGCGGCCACATTTCGATTGGGGCGAAATGCGAAAACACCGGTATACTTAGATTTAGGTGCACGTTAAAGAACCCCAGGTGGTCGAAATTTCCGGAGTCCTCCACTACGGCGTGCCTTATAATCAGAAAGTGGTTCTGGTGCGTGAAACATCATAATTTATTTTAAATTTAATCGCAGGAGCGGGTGGCGTATCATCACGCGATCCGCAAGCTTGAACCGCGATTTGTTCCAAACAGTAGTGCAATACTTTGGCGCATTGACCGTGGGATAATCCGGCTGGGCTTTGGCTTCGTTAGCGGGCAGAAAGATAGCTTGTCGCCGTCGGGTACCAAACCCAAAACCTTTGCATACCCATGTGACGTATTACTAATTATTCTTTTCACTTTCTTTTCCCCTTCATTAATTTCTGCATTTTATTTGAACTATAGCTAATTGAACACCCCTGTGGCTTTCTTTGTCTTCATTGCCCGCTGGCTTTATATGGTCGTGATTAACAAAAATCGAGCCCCTCCGTTACTTTTCTCCTGGTTCATCCATAGCGAGGGTCTCGAATCTGGCAACCTTGACGCCTAGGGTTTGTTAGCCACATGCCTGCTTTCATAAGTAAACGTGTTACGTGACGCTATCAGACAAAAAAGGGTGTTTGTTCTACGTTCGCCTACTATGGATCTGAGTGGCGTTGACTAACACTCTTAGGGGTAGATCTAGTACACATAAGTACCCAGATTAGTGGATGGATTGATGGCCGGACGTCGTTGTAGCACAATTGGTAGAGTATCGCACACGCAATCTGAAGTTTGTGGGCTCGGTTCTCAACGGCGACAAGTTATGTTTTCGTCCGCTTTCCTTCCCCTTCATTATTTTGTGCATTTCGATTTCAACCACAGCTAATTGCCCCTATGTTTTCTTTGGCTTCATTGCCTGATGGATTTATATGGTCGAAGCCGAAGGTATCTCGTAGTTCAGAGACGTCTATAAAATTCGTTCACCGTCAATGCAGGGCGACGTCCACGCCGAAAATCAGTCGGAAACTTGGTTCGGACTTTACAGTAACTGAATAGCAGGGCAATAACAGCGCAAGAAACGAGACAAGGAGGAGCGACAAGGATAATGCTGGCGTTCAATTGAAGGCTTATTTTGCGCGACGCAAGGTGTACACACGGAAGAAATTGCAGTACCGGATTGAAGGGAACGAAAAACAACCGCAACAACGAGGAAGGAGAGGGCGTTTAGTCTAGCCGCGACGTCCACACAATGTGCCACCCATCTGAAGGTAAACAGAAGAGGAAAGCTTGGGGCCCTCCACGCTGTTCTTAAAAGTTTGAAGGTTACGTTTTCGACTACGAAGATTGTACGTTGTGGCTGTTTAACGTCCCCCTCAGCCCTGGACCCTAGTTCCTACCGCGTATATATTTTTCTTCGCGAAAAATAAACCTTCAGTTGAAAGTCAGCGTTGGATTCGTCTCTCTTCCTTGTCCCTCCAATTCGGCTGTTCTTGTTCTTAGCATCCTGTGCCAACTAACCCAGCACAAATATCTCTTGTTGCGCGTAAGTTCTGAAATATACTATGTTGCCTTTAACGTAATGATGAGGCGCAGAAAAGGAGGCGGCTCCTGCGCTATAATTACGCAAAGATAAATTTAACACCTTCAAGTCAGGAGTGAAGGGAAACCGAGTACATGCCCTATTTCCCTGAGTTGTCGTGTGAGCAAGCAGCAGTTGTCGATGTTGCTGATTACGTCAATGAACTCGCTTCTTCCTCATTACCAACAGAGAAGGCACAGGAAATACCTTAAAAGTTCAAGTGTGGTGCGATGGCAGAAAAAATCTTCGAAGTGCGCGACATTTTCAGTTTCAGACTTCGTGGAATAAGACCACGTTGATCGAACGTAGTCTCTCAGTTTTGGTACAAAAAAGTGTTGAAGCTGTCTGGACACCAGACTGTGTTTAGATGGCAAAGAAAGAAATGTGAGTACTGCTGGATTTCCTTCTTCTTCTTCTTCTTTTTTTTTTTGTAGCATACTGGCCAGAGTGACTGTCTGAATAGGCACACTTTGCGTCAACTTGTTTACGACTAGTGTTCAATCTCTCTCCCTCTTTCTAGTTTTCTTTCAACTTTTACGGACGTAGGGTGTCAAGCCGGACACCTGTCTGGTTGATTTTCGAAGCTTTGTGTGATCGCTTATGGTGCATTGAAACTGAACTATTGCAACAGAATTAAAGCAGGCGTTTTATGGCAACTTGGTTTCGATAAGCTTATCTCCGTGCTCTCGCATAGCACCAAAACTGGCCAATCGGTTTGCTGTGAAACGAATTTTCTACTCAAACTACTACAAGTGTTCCCAACTCAGCTTATTTTTCATGTACACCGGCACATTTCGCAGGTGCTGGGTGACGGGGCCCCGACGACGGCAGTCCCAGCTGGCCAGGACGGCGACAACGCAAAGCCTGAAGTACCCGTACCTCCCCCAACGTGTGACAAGGACAGCGCGCAAACGGCAGTGACTTCGAAGAAGCCAAAGACCGTGGGTCATCCCTTACGCCCCTTTAACCTGGGCATCAACATTCCGTACTTCTTCAACATGCGACTGCTGACGGGATCAGGTGGCACCGGCCTGGGCCTCAACATACCGGCCATTCTCAACTTTCAGCTGGACACCGCGCACCGAAGGCGGCCGGGTCTGCTGCTCAACCTCTTCGGAAACAGGGGAAACCTGTTCAACCGTCGCAAGCGCCCGGGAAATCCGCTACTCAGCTCCCCGTTGCAGCCGCCATTCACGCAAGCTCCGGAACAAGACAACGCGATCGACATCAAGCGAAAGCCTTCCCAGAAGGCATTGTGAGGGGTATATGCGCGGCGTGCGAGAACAGCTCCTTAGCCCTACCAGTTTCACAAATTAACGTGGCATAGCAGCTACGGTAGCAGGTCATTATGTTGGTTCACGTTCGAACATGTATGTCTTCTTAAGAGCACTAGAAATGCGGCTTCAGAAGCGCTCGTTTCGCAGACGTTGCCATTGACTCAGAATTAAAATTATCGTATGTTACTGCCATTAATAATGGAGGCCTATTTAAGGCATGTCGTATACTCCTACATAAAAAAAAGTTTATTGAAAAGAACAGACGTAAGTGTCATATTTAAGGCGTAAACGAGCCGTCACATTTGTTAAACAGCTTTCATTTTATAGACAACTTGACGTCATACGGCTCGGATGAGAAAATACTCGACTGGCTGGTATAGCTCGTTTCTTGTAGACAGCAGCGAGCGGAAGGCAAATGCTGTGTAGTGTAAGAGGACTAAACAAATAAGAAAATACGGGGCTTAAGCCTGGTAAAGCGACTAAAACAATAGGTAATTGAGAGGAACGCATGACGTCGCGCGCCACTGCTTGCGCGGGAATCGCAAAAAAAAAAAAAGAACAAAATGTGCCATCTGCGTGCCGAACGACACTTTTATTTTAGGCTAATTTGATCATCATAGCTATTATTACTTTCTTGTAAGCGAAGCTAAACGCAGTTTCTGTCTTTTCAATAACGACATCTTTAAGCTCTTCATCTTTAATCATCGCTCGCTACGAACGAATCGCGCCAGCGTGCACATAAGAATTTCGGACAATTATCAGTGTCAAGGCCGCATGATTAGTGCTCACGTGGAGATCTATGCGGGCAGTGTAGGCTGACGCATGACGCTTTCAATTACTCTATAAAAGAAAAACGCAGTCGCAGAAAAATGTTTTAGATATGTAAGCTAAACTGATTAAACATGGTTACTGTCTCTTTGTTTCATTGCGCATACAGTGGCAAATATATGACTAGGTTTGCGAAAATGCAATGCGAGAATTGTGATAGCGATTGAAAACGCTTGTTAGTTCTAACATCCCCGCCAGTGTTTTATATAGGCATAGCGATACCTTGGGCATAGAGACCTTGCCTGAATGTTGCGTTTGTGTGTTTTTCCAATAAATGAGCGCCACCTAAATTGTATATCTACTGCTTGTCATTTCTTATTTGTTTGCTTTTGAGATATTTCGAGCCCTTAGGGGCGCTGGGCCTTTCTGCAACATCATGCCTAAAAGAAGTTGGCGTTCTTATCGTGGTTAGCATGTAGCAGCTGTGTCGGAGGCGCAGGGCATGCTGTAGCCTCTGGCATTGCTTCGTAAGAGTGTAACCAGTGTGTGTTGCAATGTCAGCAATTTATCAGTCTGCAGTGTTGCCGCATCCAGATTATTGCAACAACCGAATTCATTGTCCTAACTAGATTCGCTGTATCTGGAGGAACCGGGACTGACTATTGTACCGCGAATGGCGATACTCGAATACTGAAACCGACGTTCGAGACGCCTCTGTCATTTCCTGACAGCTCCAAGGAGCTGTCACGGCAGTTAGCTTCGTTAAGAGATGTGGTCGCATTCTGTCAGTGGGTCAGCCTTTTCACTTTCCAGCCAGGGCGCGGCCGGTATGAGGCGTATCTGTGTCAGGGTGTCATAAATGACGTGACGAGAAAAGGCACTCCCAGCCTGTTTCGGATTCCATACTTTGATTCTTGATTCAATACATTCCTTATTGTTTATGTTGTTTATGTGTAAACAGTTCTCTTCTGTGCCTTCTACTCTCTGTTATCCTGTCTGCCTGTCATTCTACTCGCACCCCCCCCCCTCTTCCTTCACCCGGCAGTCTGCCCTAGACTGCTCCAGTGTGGCCAGCAGTTATTTCCGTCCATTCCATTTTGCAGCGAAAGCTGTATATGACTGACCTTCCGTAGTTTTTTCGGCGTCCGGTAACAGAAGAAACCATCATGTGGGCCGATCCTGGTGAAAGTGCAGAAAAAGTCCGAGCTCAATGGCACACACCCCTGTGGGCTCGGGAACCTGTAACGCACCCTTGAACTATTCTTGTCGCACGTACAAGGAGCGCCGGAAGGAACAGCAACGAAAATGTAAACGGTGCCGGCGCGAAACGACACAGTCCACCACTGGATAGAGAGGAAGAAAGAAGTGTTCGCCATGATTCGTCAACTGGGCAAACCCACCGCGTTCCTCACGATACATTCGTCCGAGGTGCACTGGGATCGGCTTATCGAGCTCCTGGAATGCCTGAGAGTGCAGGGCAACGACGAGTGACGGATATCGCTAGGGGACATGCATTACCTCCACAGAATGGAACTGTGCAACAACGACCCGGTGGCGTGCGCCATCTACGCCAACAAAGTGTTCGCCGTGATCCTGAACATTCTTAAAGAAAACAAGGTGTCTCCGTTCAAGCCGTACGATTTTGTGTACTTCTTCAAGTGGGCGGAATTTCAGTAGAGAGGAAGCGCGCACGTCCACATTTTACTGTGGCTGAACAACGCGCCGAGCGAGGAATTGAGCATGAACATGCCCGAGACGATCAGCATGGCCGAGTTTCTCATTTCGCTAGAGACGTCGGTTCTGTAACAGAAGCGGACGCAAATTCACCAGCACACCACACGTCCTTCAAGAAGAACAAGGAGAAGTGCTGGTTCGGCGCACCGTTCATGCCCAGCAGGAGAACGATGGTGATCATTCCGTTCCCGCCCACCGAGAACCTCAACGAAATGTACAAGCACAAGGCGCTCAAGGCCAAGTTTATTTATTTATTTTTTTATTTACTTATTTATTTATTTCATAATACTGTGAGCCTTTCTCAGGCTCTGACAGGAGTGGAATGAAAAATAGGTGGTACAACAGGTTTGGTGCTCCGGAACATGAATGAAAAGACACATAAGTTATACGAATAATCGAATCAAAAGTGTGCAGAGCTCTAGAATCATACAATTCATGGCTCATAATCAAGGAAGCTATGGCTACAACAGATTTACAAAAGGGACTGCTTTTCAATGGAAGATTCAACATGCGCAACAAGAACATCAAGTGATACATCAGTCACTATATGGCGGGGCAGGTTATTTCTTAGTTCCATGGATCGAGGAAAAAATGAAAGTTTGAATAAATCCCATCTAGCAGCAAATGGCCGTATTCACATGTCGTGGTTGATTCTTTTGGAGCGGTGGTGAGGTGACTTTAAGTACGCATCTTTAGTTATGCTGATGCAATCATGATATAACAGGAAAAGAAATTTCATACATCCAGTTAGTCGTCAGCATTCTAACGTCGATAGGCTAGCCCTTTTACGGAGAAGTATCACGCTATCGTAGCGGGAGTAACGGGAACAAATAAAACGGGAGTGCTAGGCTTCGAATTCTTTCAAGTTTCTTTTTCAGATAAGACTCGAGAACGGGTCTTACTAGAGTCATAAAAGCGTTTAGTTTTACATGCGCGGGTGCAGCTGACAATTTTCGTCGGATGAATCCAAGTTGCCGGTATGCTTTTGTACATATGTTATCTATGTGGGATTCCCAACTCAATTTTTCAGTAAATATTACCCCCAAGTATTTTACTTCATTATTACGCGTCACAGCAGATCCTGATAAAATGTAAGTAAAATAGATGGGCGTTTTTTTCCTTGTTATGGTGATAGATGACGTTTTGCTTACATTTATTTTCACATCCCAAGTTTTACACCAAAAATCAATGTTACTCAGTGTTAAGTGCAAATTATTTTGGTCATCTTGTGAATGAACGGCAGTGTACACAACGCAGTCGTCTGCAAATAATCTCAGTACAACACTTGGAGTGACACAGGAAAAAATGTCATTTATATAGATTAAAAAATTGTACGTCCTAATACTGATCCCTGTGGAACACCAGAGCAAATGTCTAGGCTATTGGATTTGGCATATTTTATTTCGACGTATTGAGTACGGCCTGAGAGGTAAGCTGCAATTCAGGAAACTATGTTTGCATTAAGACCAATAATTTTAAGCTTCTGAATAATTTTCCATGTGGGACAGAATCAAAAGCCTTTGCAACGTCAACGAACACTGCATCCACTTGCAAACCAGAGTTACTAGCGGCCACGAAGTCATAAATGCACGCGGCTCCTGACAACCATTCCACTCTCTGAAGGTGGAATGGCAGCGAAAGCACCTTGCTTTTTGTTTGAGAACTTCGATTGTCGTCGGCTTTCGTTGCCATTCCATCTTCACAGAGTGGAATGGTTGTATTTTTTTATTTCTTACCTATTTATCTATTCATTTAAGAAACAGCTACAAATACTATTTCCTAATTGGTGTCTCGAAAGCAGATCTAGCCTCACGAATTATGCTAAGCATACCAAACTTCTTTACTGCTCGGCAAGAATTTCCCTATTGACACTCGAGCCCTGAAGTGAATAATTAGAAAAATAATTAGTGAATACCTTTAAATGGCTATCTAGACATTGCGATTTCTTATAGAGGCAATTTCCATCTCTTCCAGAAATTCTGTGAAAACGCAGGATAGCTGTCCCAGGCTATTTCAGAAAATCTTTTGATATTATTACGATTTCATCGAGGGATGCTCAAAAGACGGGCAGCCTCGAGAACGAAGATGAAGTTGGTCGCTGCCCTTAGCGCGAGAGAGGGTCGTCCTGGCTGTCTGGCTCCATGCAGTGTAGATAGCCTGTAAATAGCCTGTTTCGTCTGTGCCTTTTCACACGCAACAATATAAATAAAACAGGTATATCTATGCACCACCGAGATAGTATGAAACAGAAATGTCTGCGTAAGAAATGTAATCGGGCCCTTCTTCAAGCGTTGGAAGGTGCAACCGGGCAGAAGTAAAGACAATTTAAGCTCTAGTCGACGTCGATGAAAGACGATGTCTTCCTCCGCAAGTTGTAGGTGTGAATGGGGTGTATGAACTACTGAATTTGTTCTCCGGCTCGTAGCGTCTAAGTCATGAGCGTCGCAACGACAGCGTTTCAAAACGCCAGGTGTCACGAGGGAATAATGGGAGAGCACATGGCGCACCCCGCCATGTAGTGTCATCCGCATGCGTATCGCGTGTTGGCACGGCACGGTGGTACCACAGTACGATATCTACCTACGGGATCGGTGCATATGTTTAATATGATTGCCCTATCTCCAGGAAACATTGCGCACGAAAAAAGCTAGAAATAAGATACGTCATGCGAAAAAATAAAGCGGGCGGGGGGGAGGCGCGGAACTTGTCAAAAAGACATTGTTTTTTAAAATAATAACAGTTACTTCCGACTGCAGGTCAATGCTTTACCGCCAGTCTTACTGTTTCTGCGTCAAAGTGTCCGAACCTTTCACGGGGAAGGCGCCTCTCACGCGGAAGACGCCTGTCACGCGGAAGACACATTTCACGCAGAACACACCTTTCCCGACACTTGAGTATATCATTGCCTTCCACAGATGAGAAAGGTCGTTAAACCTGTGCTTCTCACTCCTGGTATTTCTGGTGTGGGCCCTTCTGTGCACTTTTCTTTTCTGCGTGGAAATGTGAATCCAAAAGCAACATGTTTTTCTTCAATTAGAAATTTCGTCTTGCTTCCAGGCTGTTGGGAGCAACAGTTTTTCGTGCGAATGGGCCCGAAAGCGAAGTTATATCAAGTAGACATTATCCTTAGCTAGCCACAGTAAATAAAAGAAACGGGGCCTAAAAACGGCACGTTTTCGTTCAAAGGACACAGCACGAAAACGAATAAACGCAAGCATTATTGGCGAATACTTCGTTTAGTTTGCATGATAGCCATGAAATCTTCAAGGGCTCACAAAAGCAGCAGATCTAAACATATCTACCTAAGTTTCTCTTGATGATTCCACGTGGGAGGGACCGGATTGTATAGATAATTCACGCCTATAGGGTTGGTGTTATTGCTGGGAGACCTGCGTGCGCGTTTTCTCAGTCCGCCGACAACGACGTAAATGAAAAAAGCCTGCCAATAGCGGACAGTTCCGATGAGTGAGTAGCTTATAGAATAAGGCCTGAAACTTTCTGTGAGTGCTCACATGCATTTCTCGCAGAAAAAAATAACAAGGTGTCTTGGGAAACATAAAACAAATATAAATAAATGTTTGCGGTCTTACGTGGCAAAACTACGATCAGATTATGAGGCACGACGTATGGCGGGGCATCACCTGGAGTTGTTTAACCTGCACCCAATGCACAGTATACGCGAGCGTTTTTGCATTCCGCCCCCGTCAATATGCGTCCGCCACGGCAGCGGGATTGAACCCGCGACCTCCAGCTCGGCAGCACATCGTCATAGCCATTGGAATTCCACGGAAGGCAAGGTAAGACAAAGATTCTGCGCAATACAATATAGAATTTTCATGTTAGAACTTGATTTATCAGCGTTATGGTAGACCCCCAACATGCAGGCTTCAATGCACAACGTCGCGGTTTTTTCCACTGTCGCGGAACAATTTACAGTTTTATAACGGCTCATGCAAGGTTTGCCAACGTTTTAATTACAACTGGAATCACTCAAGCATTTATTGAATTGTTTTTGTGTGTGAAAGTACATTGGCATTTAGACAAAGTAAATAACCACAGACGGTATAAATAACGCGGTGACGGGCACCACGGTGTCCTTCATAGCCCGCTGTGCAGCGTTGTGCACCGTTAAAGGCTACAATTCGATTATTGTTATGCGTGTCATAATAGGCTGACTGCACACGCTTCGTAGGTACTCGTCTGACGAAAAATGTGGGCCACTCCCGAAAGCAGTGAGCGTCTTCGTTTTTCTCCGGTTGCTTCGCCCACCGCGCTACGCACTTCCGCCGGACGTTCGTTTTGCTCGGGCTGGACGGTTCTGGCTACCCGCGGGCTGCCAGAACCTGCCAGGACGATTTAGGTCTGGCTGCTCCTGGAAGTTATCTGGCTAGCAGACGACTAAAAGAGGCGATGGGCGCTCGCCGCCATCTTTACGGGGTGTTACGTTTCGCCTACGACGCGCGGTTTAGCCGGCGCGGCTGCAACAAAGCGGCAGACATTTTGGCCCGTTCGGCGTCGCCGCTACGCCTCCCCGCCAAGCGCGTCCAGGCATGTTCCGATGCCACGTGTCTTCATGTGCGTGTGTGAGTGTATGTGCATATTGGTGCCCACGCTTGTCGAAGCGCGGCAGCCGGGGAGAGGAGCTCCCAACAACTGTGAAGCGAGGGGGTCTGACAGGCGCCGACACGACAGTGTGAGCCACCTTCTCCTCCCCATTGTGCCCGACCGGCGGCGACAAGACAGTGTGAGCCACCTTCTCCTCCCCATTGTGCCCGACCAGCGGCGACACGACAGTATGAGCCACCTTCTCCTCCCCATTGTGCCCGACCGGCGGCGACACGACAGTGTGAGCCACCTTCTCCTCCCCATTGTGCCCAACCGGCGGCGACACGACAGTATGAGCCACCTTCTCCTCCCCATTGTGCCCGACCGGCGGCGACACGACAGTATGCGTCACCTTATCCCATTGTGCCCGAGCGGCACAGTCACGTGCTCGTCTATAGAGGGGTTCCTTCTTGCCCTCAACTGCGAGAGTATAAAAGCAGCTGCCCCCGGACGCCAAAAGAGGGCTCCGATTTCTTCTGTTGAGTAAAGTGCACTCCCGTCTCTCTACTTCGGTCAACCTGACCGCCAACTCTTTGCGATGTTAGAATAAACAAGTTGTTTTGTTGTTACCAGTCGACTCATGCTTTGCCGGGACCTTCGGATGCTTCCAGTTGTACCCCAGGCCGCCAGGCCAACGCTACCCTTGGGGCTTGCGACCCAGGTGCAACAACGGGCGTCAGCGCCGAGTTCCCAACAACTCGCGCCAGCGGTTCGATTACAACAACTGTCTGCCAGCGGTGAGATCGCGACAACGGAGGCCAGCAGCGAAGAGATGCAGTTGACTGTATGCTGAGAAGCTCAACGACCCTCCGGGAGCAGTGCAACGAGCCCTGTGTGATGACTGGTTGCCTGCAGCGGAACGACTGCGCTGAATTCTTGGATGCGAGGTTTGGTGAGTGCGGGACTTTCTTCTTCTGAGCTTTGCCAGGCTTTTGTTAGTGTCAGAAACAGAGCTGGTAATTGTGGTTGTCGTTGCTGCCGGGTTAGTTTGCGGCAAGACAATAATAGGCAGTAGAGAAAGCAGCATTCAGAACAGCCATGGATTTGAAGTCGTTGCGCAAACCGAAATTGCTGGAGCTTGCAAGAGAGTTGGGTCTGGATGTCTCAGACAAACTCAGAAAACCAGAACTGCTAAAGGCTATTCTTGAGTTAGAAGCTGAGGATGACGAGCTGTCGGAATGCCTTGAGACCATTGAGGAGAGGGAGACTGCAAAAAGACAGGAGCACGAACTTAAAGAACAAAAAGAGAAAGAAAAAGAAGAGCGCGACTACGCTTTGGAAATGAAGCGTCTCGAGGTAGAGATGGAACGCGCTCGTAATGGAAGTCAGGCACACGGTGCAGGAGAACGAGTATTGTTCAAAATGACTGACCTGATGCGGCCGTTTAAGCTTGGAGAGGACATTGGTTTGTTCCTGGTTAACTTTGAGCGAACGTGCGAGAAGCAGTGGTTCTCTCGGGAAACGTGGCCACAGCGCCTGCTCACTTTGTTACCCGGCGAGGCGGCCGACGTAGTCGCTCGCTTGGATAGAGAGGAGGCAGAGGATTTCGACAAAGTGAAATCGAGTCTGCTAAAAAAGTACAGGCTGTCAGCGGAGGCGTTCCGTCGGAAGTTTCGGGAAAATGAGAAAGGCAGAAGTGAGTCATACACAGAGTTTGCGTACAGGCTTATGTCAAACACGCAGGAGTGGCTCAAAGAAGAGAAAGCGTTTGGTGACCACGAGAAAGTTCTGCAGTGTTTCGGGCTAGAACAGTTTTATAGTCGGTTACCGGAGAACGTGCGGTACTGGGTCTTGGATAGGCCAGACGTTTGTACGGTGGCTAAAGCCGCTGAGCTAGCCGAGGAGTTTGTGACGCGTCGGGCTCGCGGAGCTAAGGACGGTCAAAAGGGTGAATTTGGCTCGAAGTTTGAGAGGCCGAAGTTCACACCCATGAGAGTAAAGGGGAACACACGTAGTGCGGATGCGAGTGAAAGCAGTGCGACCGAACCTAAGGAGACGGCGGCAGCCGAAGCCGAACGCAGAAAGCGGTTCGAGATGAGGCAAGCGCGCGTGTGTTATACGTGCCAGAAGCCGGGTCACTTTTCGGCGCAGTGTCCAGAAACAAAAACAAAAGTCGTGTTTTTGTCATTATGCAGCACTGACGAGAACATGAAGCTTCTCGAGCCTTACATGCGAGACCTCCTCGTGAACGGGAAAGAGTGCCGAGTGCTTCGCGATTCCGCAGCTACGATGGATGTAGTTCACCCCTCTTACGTAGAACCCCATATGTTCACGGGCGAGTGCGCATGGATCAAGCAAGCCGTGGAAGCTCATAGCGTGTGTCTGCCGGTAGCAAAAGTGCTTATTGAAGGACCTTTCGGAGCGCTTGAGACGGAGGCGGCAGTGTCATCTATGCTGCCCCCCCAGTACCCGTACCTATTTTCAAACAGGTCCGATCACCTCCTGCGCGAGAAGGGGCTTTTGTTTGGTGAGGCTAGCGTTCAGGCCTTAACCAGATCGAAGGTTCGGGAGCTCGCTGCGAAGGCGGTAGTTGCGGGGCCGACGTTATCAAACAATGAGAAAGGGTCAGAGGCGCAGCAAGCCGATATTCAGAGCACGCCCGAACTGAATAAACTTCAGTCTGTAACGTTAAAGGCACCAGATACCGGAGAGGAAAATCCCGATGCGGGAAAGTTAGAAAAGCTATCTGCAGATTTGCTCATCGCGCGTACGTCAGACGGACTTGATAGGTTGCTAAAAGTCAGCCGGTCGGCTTTGATAGCCGAGCAAAAGAAGGATGGTAGCCTAGAAAACATACGCTGCAATGTCAAGGAAGGTATCGCCAGGAAAAATGCGCGTTTTGTGGAAAGAGGTGGAGTCCTGTACCGGAAGTATCTAGACCGCAGAGGAGTGGAGTTCGATCAGCTGATCGTTCCTCAATGCTATCGTCAGGATCTGTTGCGCTTGACGCATGGGGGTTCGTGGTCCGGACACCTTGGAGTTAAGAAAACTAAGGACCGTCTCTTGCAAGAGTACTATTGGCCAGGGTGTTTTCGGGACGCAGACCATTTCGTGAGGACATGTGACACCTGTCAGCGGGTGGGCAAACCAGGGGACAAATCGAGGGCGCCGTTGAAGTTGGTACCTATCATTACGGAGCCTTTTAGACGGCTCGTTATTGATACAGTGGCACCTCTGCCGGTAACAGCCACGGGGTACAGACACATTTTGACTGTGATCTGCCCAGCGAAGAAGTTCCCTGAAGCAGTGCCGCTTAAAGAACTCAGCTCAGTAAAGATAGTCAATGCACTACTGTCCATATTTGCGCGAGTTGGGTTTCCTGCGGAAATCCAATCAGATCAGGGCACAGTGTTTACTAGCGCTTTGACGACAACTTTTCTCGAAAGGTGTGGGGTAAAGCTGCTACACAGCTCAGTGTACCACCCACAGTCGAATTCCGTTGAGAAGCTCCACTCCGTCATGAAGCGCGTGTTGAGAGCATTGTGTTTTGAACATCGAACTGACTGGGAGCTGTGTCTGCCTGGGGTGATGTTTGCATTAAGGACCGCGCCGCATGCAGCTACGGGGTTTTCGCCAGCTGAGCTGGTGTACGGTCGCTCGCTTCGGTCTCCGCTTCGCATGCTTCGAGAATCGTGGGAAGGCAGGGGCGACGACCCAGTCGTGGTGGAGTACGTGCTTAAGCTCCTCGAACGCTTAAGAAGGGCACAGGAGTTGTGAGGTGAAGCATTGGCAAAGGCCCAGCAGAGGGCCAAGGTTTATTATGATCGGACCGCCAGGGCCCGTCGTTTTGAGGTGGGCGATGAGGTCATGATATTGCGCACATCGCTAAACAACAAACTAGACGTGCAGTGGGAGGGCCCAGCACGAATTGTTCAGAAACTGTCGGACGTTAACTACGTGGTAAGTCTGCCAGGAAAGCGGAAAGCACAGCAAGTTTACCACTGTAATCTGCTCAAACCTTATAGACAAAGGGAAGCAGTGGTGTGCATGATGGTAAACGTTCCTGAAGAGCTTCCGGTCGAGCTTCCGGGACTAGGCTCAGTGACGAACAGGGAAGACACCGGTCAAGTCATTAGTGACTTAGTCAGTGGAGCATCGCTGTCGCCTGAGCAGAAAACCGAACTACACCAGCTCTTACAAGAGTTTCAAGTTCTGCTCTCTGAGAGGCCTGGTAGGACTTCTGTCCTTACTCATGATATAAAACTTACCTCCCCAGAGCCAGTACGATCCAAGGCGTATCGGGTGTCACCCCGCCAGAACGATATTATGGAGGCTGAGGTAAAGAAAATGCTACAGCTTGGTGTTATTGAGGCAGGTGAGAGTGATTATACCTCCCCTTTGATTTTAGTTGAGGTACCGGGCAAGGAACCTCGTCCTTGCGTCGACTACCGCAGGCTTAATTCCATCACTAAGGATCAAATTTATCCGATCCCTAACATCGAGGAGCGCCTTGAGAAAGTTAGTAGCGCTCAGTTTATTTCCACCCTAGATCTTGTCAGGGGTTATTGGCAGGTTCCACTTACAGAAGAGGCTAGTAGGTATGCGGCGTTCATTTCCCCAATGGGAACATTCCGTCCTAAAGTGCTGAGTTTTGGTTTGAAGAACGCACCCTACTGCTTTTCAAGCCTCATGGATAAAGTGTTGCGGGGACAGCAAGAATTCGCTTTACCGTATCTAGACGACGTAGCGATATTCTCCGCATCCTGGTCTGAGCATATGGCACACTTGCGGGCAGTGCTAACCCGCCTGCGCGAAGCGGGCTTGACAGTAAAGGCTCCTAAGTGCCAGTTAGCACAGGCCGAGGTTGTCTACCTCGGTCACGTGATTGGTCAGGGTCGTCGCCGCCCCTCTGAAATAAAGGTGGCCGCTGTGCGAGACTTCCCGCAACCGCGCACGAAGACCGATATTCGGTCGTTCTTAGGTGTCGCCGGCTACTATCAGAGGTACATCCCCAGGTACTCTGATATCGCGGCTCCCCTGACGGATGCTCTAAGAAAAACAGAGCCTCAAACAGTCGTCTGGGACGAGACAAAGGAAAGAGCTTTTAGCGCCCTAAAGAGTGCCCTAACAAGCCAGCCTGTGCTACGATCGCCAGACTATACAAAAGGGTTCGTTGTTCAGTGCGATGCTAGTGAGCGAGGCATGGGCGTTGTACTGTGCCAACGGGAAAATGGAGAAGTAGAACACCCCGTCCTGTATGCTAGTCGTAAGCTGACCAGTCGTGAGCAGGCGTATAGCGCCACCGAGAAAGAGTGTGCATGTCTCGTGTGGGCCGTTCAGAAATTGTCATGCTATCTAGCCGGCTCGAGGTTTATCATTGAGACGGATCACTGCCCTCTCCAATGGCTGCAGACCATCTCTCCCAAAAATGGCCGCCTCCTGCGCTGGAGCCTCGCTTTGCAACAATATTCCTTTGAGGTGCGTTACAAAAAGGGGAGTCTCAACGGTAACGCCGATGGCTTAAGTCGAAGCCATCGGCGTTACTGATGTTTTTCTTCCTGAGGCAGGATTTTTAACATATTGCTTTTGTTTGGTGTTTCAAAGTGATGACATGCTTTCTAGTGCAATTTTCCAATTTGTGGACGCGTTCTGAGTGCTGCTAGACTACTGTAAGGAACTAGGCAGTGGTATAGAAGGGGAAAGAGCCTGGCAGGGCTTAGTGAGGGTTGTGCCGTGCTTGCTGACTGAGCGGTTGAGTTTCAGCGTAGTTGTAACGCTTGCCGGGAACGAGAACAAAAATGTGAACTCTCCCGAAGTCACTTTGCAGTGTCCTGTGCGAACCTGAACTAGAGAACGAGGCCTTCTCTGTGCTCTGCGCTCAAGAAACGTCGAGGGACGCCCGACTTCGGTTATGAGCATCATCGAGCGACATCCCTCCGGACAGCGGATGCAGTCCCCTGTCCATCGGGATCTCCTTCCCCCGGCGGGGCGGTCTGTTACGTTTCGCCTACGACGCGCGGTTTAGCCGGCGCGGCTGCAACAAAGCGGCAGACATTTTGGCCCGTTCGGCGTCGCCGCTACGCCTCCCCGCGAAGCGCGTCCAGGCATGTTCCGATGCCACGTGTCTTCATGTGCGTGTGTGAGTGTATGTGCATATTGGTGCCCACGCTTGTCGAAGCGCGGCAGCCAGGGAGAGGAGCTCCCAACAACTGTGAAGCGAGGGGGTCTGACAGGCGCCGACACGACAGTGTGAGCCACCTTCTCCTCCCCATTGTGCCCGACCGGCGGCGACACGACAGTGTGAGCCACCTTCTCCTCCCCATTGTGCCCGACCGGCGGCGACACGACAGTATGAGCCACCTTCTCCTCCCCATTGTGCCCGACCGGCGGCGTCACGACAGTGTGAGCCACCTTCTCCTCCCCATTGTGCCCGACCGGCGGCGACACGACAGTATGAGCCACCTTCTCCTCCCCATTGTGCCCGACCGGCGGCGACACGACAGTATGCGTCACCTTATCCCATTGTGCCCGAGCGGCACAGTCACGTGCTCGTCTATAGAGGGGTTCCTTCTTGCCCTCAACTGCGAGAGTATAAAAGCAGCTGCCCCCGGACGCCAAAAGAGGGCTCCGATTTCTTCTGTTGAGTAAAGTGCACTCCCGTCTCTCTACTTAGGTCAACCTGACCGCCAACTCTTTGCGATGTTAGAATAAACAAGTTGTTTTGTTGTTACCAGTCGACTCATGCTTTGCCGGGACCTTCGGATGCTTCCAGTTGTACCCCAGGCCGCCAGGCCAACGCTACCCTTGGGGCTTGCGACCCAGGTGCAACAACGGGCGTCAGCGCCGAGTTCCCAACAACTCGCGCCAGCGGTGCGATTACAACAGGGGACTTCACGGATTGCAACGCGGGCGCTTGAGGACTTACATTTACCTCGCTCAGCCAACTGTCTACGGTCATCTTCGGATTTCCTTACTTCTAGCGTTATCTTTTTAGGTGCTAACGCTCCGTTCCGCATCGCGAAGCGGTTTGATACGAGCCGCGGTGAATCGTTTGAAGCTTTTGCGTGTGTGTGTATGCGTCCCCTGATGGCTTCTTCGCGGCGGTGATCAGCGCGCCGCACTCTCATGCGTGCATGTTATCTTCATCGTGTTCCACGCAAGTTTTAGGCGCTCATGCCACACACATTGCGGTACATTTTGGGTTCGTCTTTCTCTGGTGTTGTTCCTTTTCACATATCTCGCGTATGTATATGTCTCCTTTTTCTGCATTTAGCAAAGTCTGCAGCTAGCCCGTGTTCGCTCCGTCTCTCCGTCGTATGCAATTGGGTGGCAGCTCGAAACTGATGTGTATTCGAACTGCAGGTCATTGATCTAATGCACTGATTGATTAATAGGCACACGTGCATTGCTTATTGCTCTCATGATCGCGACCAATGTTGTTTTTCGCGTGAAACGTCTCGCTGGTCCCAGGCGGCGTGCCTTTTCATGCGCTAGCCGCATCCCCACCTCCTTAGGGTCAAAATGAGAAGCCCCATCAGCCACAACAAAGATTTCTGAAATCGAAGCCCAAGCAGATCGGCACGAAATTTTATGCGCATGAAACGTACCCGATAACTTGCTTTTTAATGTCCTGTGATGACACAACCCCAACTCATCAATGTCGCCGGTGGGCGACGTGATCGCTGCGAGCAGGGATCCTCGAGCTATCACTTTCGAGTATACAATCACGCGCGATTTCGCGTCTTGTCATCTGCCGCGTCGGAGGCCATCTGTTGCGCTGCGCAAGGTGAGGTTGGCCCAGCGCGCGTCCTGCGCCAAGTCGCGCGAAGTCGCGCGAAAATGATGGTATCCCTGAATGCAACTACGTTTTCAAGCTGGCAACGCATAAATGGGCCGACTACGCCGAGCGCGCGCGGGCCTCGCCGCGCGCTGCCATGCTGGTAGCATGTTTACATTCGCCGGCGGCGCTGGCATTCGATTTTGCCAACTTCGGGCAGGTTCGGGTCGTTTTGGGATCCTAGCCCATGTGACTTCCTATCAGAACCGGAACTAGCTGGCTGCCGGCTGGCTGCCAGTGGGCTGCCAGAACTCCGAAAATCGAAGAGGCCCAATGCCGTAAAACACGGCGCAGGACTGCACTGCCGATGTACTTGGTGGCAGCGAATCCTTTGAGCTACTGAACGGACTACCCGACTTTCTCGCTGCGACGTTGCTGTTGGTATTATCGTTGTCGATGTTTCGGACGTTGTTTTGCACTAACCACCTTATTTTCGGCGCTCGCTCTATTGTGCGTATCTGCAATGTTTGAGGCCCATCCTCCATCGTTGAAGATGCAACTGATGGTCAAAGGCGCAGTATGGAGCAGGGCGCCAATTTCAAAATCTCTTTTCTCGTCTACAATAAAAATTTTAGCAATTAAGCTTTGTGAAACAAATTGTTCGGTGTCCTTTTAGAAAACACGTAGGTGGACCACCGGTGGACTCATGTGGACCACCTCATGGCAGAATTCACGAATGAAAACTGCGCACACATGCAATTTTCGCAAATTTAGGGTAATTTTTCTTCAATGTTTCGTGGTTGTTGAATTCCAAAATATCTTGACCAATAGTTGGACACAAAACCGCTAGGAATAGTTAAGAAAACTGCCAGAAATAAAACTCAGGCCAATATCCAATAAATTGATCTCCTTGATCGCATATGTGTATACGTATGAACAATAATGCTGGGGCCCACAAAGGAGAGTGCATAGCAAAGTACACCATTTCTAAGGGGTTTAGACGAGATTTCCGCTTTCATCTAATTAGGAATAATTTATAAATAATATTTTCTTGTGCACCATGTTCTGTTGTAAAAGGTGGAATTCAAATGACTCTCAGGCTAAAGAACTTTTTTTTTTCTACAGGAAATATCTTAGGAATGCGAATATATATAGATCTAGGAAATACGCACAATTAAAAGAGAAAGGAGAATGTGAGAGAGTAGAGTTTTCAGCTGGTTCGTTTGGCGTGGAATGGCTCGTTAGCTATTCCTTCCGACATTATAATCGTTCTTCCCAGCGTTCGTTCTTTAAGCATATCGTTCTTCGTGTTGGATATCGGGCAAATACAGTACAAGCTACGTCAATGAGGGGGTGGGAGGAGGATGGCTGTGAGCTTTCTTTATTTATCAATTTACCGGCCTTAACGGAGGGGAGGGTTGGTGACGTAAAGTTGATAATTTGCCAGTTACCTTCAATCTTTTTTTCGGGTGCGAACTCTGCCTGTGCGGCGGTGCCCTCCACGAGAGGCGTACCTCAGGGCAGGGTGACCCACGGCAGGGTGACCCTGGTGCATAGCGATTCGAAAGCGCGTCTGTGCTACTGACATACCACAAGTGTAAGACAGTGACGCATGCAAAGCACTTTCTACTAAAGAGGTCGTGTAAAGTGCTGAGCGTGTACGAGTGGCGATTGAAGGAAACGCTGTGAGTCTTAAAAATAATAAACATATGACCACGTCTGCCGGGCCCCTTTAGAAATGGAAAGGGCAATCGCAAAGAAAGGGCGCGCAATGTAAATGCACTACAAGTAATTTTCTTTGACTAACAAGATGTCAAGCACATGGGTGCGCTTCTTAAAATCTGCTTACTGATTAGAATATCAGTCATGCATGGACATTTCCTGATACGCTGGCACTTTTAAATGTACTGCCATATGCACGAGAGAATTTCATGTCCTAAGCTGTTAAGAAAGCTTTAAGATATTCCTGTCTGTGTTGCAGAACTATAGTGGAACAACAAGCAAATATTTTTTTTGTCATTTTTCATCTGAAATGTACCCAAATGTTCACGTGCTGTCTTCTCTTTGCTTTTGCGCACAACTTTTTAGGTACAGCGTGGGCTTGGAACTTCGCAGATCCCAGAAAGGTATGAGATGTCTTCTTTATTTCATTTCGCGAGCCTGACCGCCTTATCTTAACATTCGTGTGACGACATGTATGTGAAGTTTCACAGCGAAACTGTTACCTTTAAGGCAGCTGGAATTTGAGTTCGAGTTTCCGCGTAACATAATTATGTTTTCTAGTATACTTTACTTACAGCTTGATGCTATCATGCCTGCAGGCAGTGTAAAATCATGGTTTGCACGAATTTTAGAGGAATTTTCCTTTGGGAGATTCAATCAGTTCAATGACCCACTGGCGCTAGACGTAGGGCCTACAAGAATGAGGACGTACGCTGCGATAGCGGTACCACCACCTCGCGGCCGCGGCCACTCTGAGAGACATCAAACGGCAGCTGAAGCGGCAGCTGCAAAAGGGCTTCCCCTTTCCCTTTCCGCGAAACAGATTTATGTTTTCTCGTACATTAGAATAATGATCCGAAGCTATCATGTCGGAAGCGAGGGTCACGCTGCAGTCATTGATTGTGGGACCCTCGTCTGCATACTATCTGTTACCTGCTCGTTGTCAATGAATGGAGAATAAACTGAAACTGAGACTGCAGCTTGCGTGTAAGTCGTACTTTAGGCATTTTTCTGACGCAATTTACTTCTAAAGATTCACTTAGTTCAATAATGCACTAGCGCTTGGCGGATGGCCTAGAAGGATGAGGAGGCGTACTGTGACGTAAGCAGCTTGTGGCGGTGGTGCTTGCCTAACGTCGGCAACACCTTCAATCTACATCCACTTTGACAGGGTGGAACGGGGCGTATTTTTTTCTTCGTTTGTTACAACGGGGTTTTACAGAATCGACTATATGTTGCGGTACCGCTTCTATGGCTTGGCTCTATAGACAGGTTGACATAATTTGCGAGAAAATTTTCAGGGATCAGCCGTTTAAAACAGCATCTCGGATTTACATTCTCATTCCTGAGTTTATCAATTTATTGCCTACGTGAGAGTGTGCGGTTAAAGCCTTCCACTCCAAAATAACTATGTGAAGTTATTATAACACGGTCATAATTGTTGAAGATGCAATTTTATCAACCCATTAGGGTTTTTACATGAACTGAGCTCTTAGCAGCATTTTTCGGTACTGCATGAGCGGATATAGGTAAAAATACCAAAGTCAACACATCTACCCTCTCCATAACATCAGCACATGGCATTCTTGCAGGCTAGTCCATGTACATGGAAAACCGTTTAAGCGCGAGTTCAGTGGATGTACTTTAGCCAGTCGGTCGATTTAAGAGCAGTGATTTGTCCCAGCGTGGAAATATAATCAGTAGCATAATGATACGGACATAGGCCGACTTTTTTTGTGAAAATATTACACAAGATGACATTAGTGACCATAGAATCTCGACATATTTTCGTGAACAGAGCTAAAATTACTACCAAGGTAACAGAGTTCCCCCGTCGCGTCCACCGTTAAACCAATCCGGAGATTATCCAGACTGGTTTTGAGAAAGGCTGCACATCCAACGCACTTCAAGGCACCGTGAACAACGTCACTTGGGATGCCGAGTTCCGACGAGCACGCGCCTTTTACTATCGACTAGCGAGGTTTAGTAACTGGACAAAGAGTAAATAAGTCTGTGTCATGTTCAGTGTTTTCCGTTTCTTTAAAAAAAGATATGGGTTGACCTTTATTCGCTTTATACATGTGTGAGTGTGTGTGTGTGTGGGGGGGGGGGGGGTGCGTGTGCCTGTGCGTGTGTGTGTGTGTGTGTGTGTGTGTGTGTGTGTGTGTGTGTGTGTGTGTGTGTGTGTGTGTGTGTGTGTGTGTTTATGGGCGTGTTTATCACAAAAATGCCGGCCTATATTCATCGCGTCCGACTGTTCGACATATTTTCGTGTAAATGCGGTACTTCAAGCTGGCTACTTCACGGAAATGGCACAATGTGTCGAACGATAACAGACGCAAGCCTGTATTAGGGTATGAAAGAGTGCTTTGGGCTCATGTGATCCCTCGGTATGCCGAGCTGGTGCCCCGACAGTGCAGAAGATGGACACATGGGCCTAAAGATGAGCAATTAATTTGTGGACTCTAAATCGCAACTTGTCCTACTGACAACTACTAGTTTCCTACTAGCTTTTCTTGGCAGGCGAGGTCTCAGCACCGGTCGTCCATGCGATATCACCCGCCTATGTCCAGCTTCGACCAGTGTGAATTGCTGCTAGATTCGGAAAGAAGTGAAAAAGGCAATCTTTGGCGTGCTACATTTAATAAGCAACCACAACAAAATAATCTTTTGAAGTATGACGAAAATATAAGGTGATAGGTTTAAAAGGAAATAATGATAAGCAATATTGAATTTTTCCGAGGCTATGTTCCTCGTTCGGCAGTACACGTCAGCCTGCAGAAATACTTTCTTCGGCGATGCTTGCAATTGCATTTCAAAAAGATTTTGTGCTTTGCCGGTATAGAAAACTAAACAAGCTCTGCCTACATAGAAGAAAGCACGCTGACGCTGTGGCGAAATGCAGCTTTGAAAATGAGTGTACGTCGCTATGTTCCTCTGCTTTTGACCACAGCGTGTCCAGGTTTCAATTCTGCTGGCGGTCTAGTTTGTCAGCCGGTGAGTAGTTAATGGCAGAATGCTTTAACCCTGGTAAAGGTAACCTATATTATCGCAGGCTATTGATGAGGCAATCATCCTGTCTGCGTTATGCTATCGAACGAGTCAATGCGCTCACAATATGCGAACCAAAAGCACGAGGTCTACAAACAGCAGCAAGTGCGGTTTCAGACAAAAATGATCAAATTGGCTCTGCTGAAGTTATACTAGGACATCTATTTGCGCTTAATGTGTTCCCCGGAGCAATGATGTGCACCAGCTGCTCCATCGCGGATCTACGACGAACAGATCATTCAAGGACGCAACATGAACGCGATACCAATGGTGAATGGTGAATCAGTGACTCGCCAAAGCTTCAGCATTAGTACGTGTCATACCGGTTTCTATAAACCGAATCGACAGAAATAAATTGTGCATCTCGGCCGATCATCGTCATTTGCCACACGTTCTGTGATTCTGATTAGATGATGCATCTGACTTTGTAATTAGACAACGCATATGCGTTTAACATAGATTTTGATAAATATACATTACTATATTTCCGCGTGGCTACGTCGCATGACTTACAAAAGTCACGATTATTTTAGACTAATTTTGCATATTGGTTTTCTATCTTTCAGTCTATTGGCGTCGTTTCCCATTGCTCAGCATTTTGCCCCCATGTGCTATTTAGCCTGACAATGCGCTCTATTGTATTATTTAGCATTCCTCAATCCCTAAGAAATAACGGGCAGAGAATTGAATATTTCACTGCGTGTAGCACAGGCCACTTTCGGCCACAGCGCTACCAAGTTTGCGTGCAACCTATGTCCACGTTACCGGCATGGGGAGCCTCAAGCTTTCACCTCAGCTTGGGCTCTGCCCTGAAGTCGCCTGTCATTTGAAGGGCTTTACGTGGCAGATGATCAATTTAGGCACGGCTACTAGTATTTACACAGCTACAGACTCATAATTGCATGCACATCTCTTATTAAGGTATCGTCATGTTGCAGGAATAACTCTCCCAATTCGACGATGTTATCCCGCTTAACGAAATCAAAATTATTACTACAGTGTCGTTCAAGTTCAACGATAATAAAAAATTCCAAAAATTTTGTCTCTTACAACTTCTGGTTTAATTACGTGTACGTTCACCACGATAGCGGACAATTACCGTTGTTATAAGTAGCACTGCTATAGGCTGCTTGCAAACTGGAAACTGCTACGCTTGCACATATTCAAAGTGCAAGTGTAGCCCATTGAACACTCAGACATAAAATCTATTTGCAAGTATTCGTTCCTGCTAAGTGAATGGTAATAAAACATAATTAGCATTGTTATGCGTGTAACACGAGGTAAGTTACTATACTTGAGAGAAATAGGAGAAAGACATAGAAGTTGATAGACAAGAACCCTCTTTTGTATGAAAGTAACAAGTTACTGGGTATTTGAGGCTGAACAAGAAAGATATGCTATGCGAGTAGCAGCGCGAAGGTCTAGACGTGTAGACTGGGGCAGACGAAGCGCCTCGTCTGTTACTCTGCACGTGTCGGTCTCCCTTTTGTCCCCTTTGATTACATGGGAAAGAAAAGAAAGGGATAAGTTGCAGCTGTAGCAAAACAAATGGGCCCTATTCATTACTTATCGTAATATTGTTGTTGAACGTCACGTCATTACCTAGCAAACGTGAGCACCGACAGGCTTCTTTAGCCGCCGTTCATTCATCCATTCTTAAATGTCGGCTATAATGACTGTAATATGTTCATGCGCAGCTGGGTTCCTTGTCAAGATAGTGACAAGGCATGGTTTTAGAGCCATATGGCTACTCTGATGCTTTCAGGAATTACTATATAAGGCATGCCCCTTGCAGGTCACGTGCTTGTAGGAAGTTAAAGGAGTTTCTGGACTGAACGAACCGGTTTCTGATCCTAACCAAAAAGGTGCAGCCAGGAAGGATGAACAAAGAGCAGCATGGTGCTACTTGTTAACACATTCGGTTTCTCTAGAAGTTCAGCACTTTCGAATACTTTAGAACCTTCGCGCTTCAGGTGCAATTACAGACGTTTTATTGCTCTAGGGTGGCACTAAAGTTAGGAGGAGAGACTGCTAAGAACATTTGTGTTAGTAGCGTGCTCCGAACATTGCTGGAACGTCGGGATAGTGGCGAAGTAGTGAGACGAATGAAGGGAACGCCGCCGCGTTTCTCTACACAATGCGTATTGAATGCATTTGTTGGTTCTCCACATTTAGGTCCTGGTCAGACACAACCACCACTGTTAGTGGCGTATATTGCTTCTGCGTATGCCTTAGGCAAGGAAGGAATTCCAGGATTTGATGTAAAAGGGCAATGAAATTGGGAACCATTTTAAGCAGTACTCTCACATATATGCGTTTCAAGTTTGTAGGTCTAGCTTCCCTGTCATAGAAAGCTGTCCGTCACTATTTTGTATTTTTATGTTTGCATAACTTTAGCATGTGTAAGTTCAAGAAGGCTGCACTGAATGTCTACTCAGTGATTAATGTTAGGAATCATGTGCCTTAAGTTGTCGTTGACCGAATCGTCGAATAAAGACTGGCACTTTCCGATGGGCCATTTACGCATGACAAATATTCAAATCTAAAAGTACAAAAAGCAAGACACGGAACGAAGAGAAAATGTTAGTCAAGGCCAGAGACACTTAAACATCGCCTTTTCCCGCAGTTGTCCCGCTGTACATTGTTGTAGGTACTTTTACGTGAAGTTTATAAGAAGTACGATAGGAGTTGTCTTTACTGGGAGTTTGGATGCATCCTCTAAACATGCGGAGGCGGCATATAAACGACCTGATAGGCCTGATCGCGTCTTTGCAGTTTCTATATTCGACTTACACATCACTGGGTAAGTGGCAGCAATGTGACTGTCGAACCTATGCATAATTAACTGTTGTGGAATACCTGACTACCGAGTAGAAGCAAAAATGTTAACAAAACCATAGGTTCGCGACTACCTTTCACGTTTAGTCGACTAGGTGTATTCTCTGTTCAATAATAAAGCCTGTACTGGAGTACTATCGAGAGCCGTCGTTGAGGTACGTACTTCGAGGACAACCTCTCCGCCCAGCTTTCAATACATGCAAGGACCGCATGCAAGCACAATGCATTTAAGCAATGCCAGCCACGATTGTTATTGATGCAACAGAGCAGCCGTGTTCCTAAATGTTTTCATTGCGATAGCAATATGTAAATTCCAGCCAAATTGTTACCATCGCCGTCATGTTCCGGATATATCTATGCAAATTTATGCGTTATGGCTATCCATGCAAAAGATATAGTTTACTATTCCACAGCCAAAGTTGCTCAAACCAGGTCTTATATCTTTTACTAATTATTCTTCAGCATCTTTGAGAACTGCAGCGCGCAAACAAAAGTCCTGTATAATTTTATGAACAGCACATGCCTTTTATCTTAATTTTCTCAGATTAATAAAAACTGCAAAACTATAACAGTTATCACAATCTGAAAAGGATATTTTTCACTGGCGCCGCTATTTACAGGCAGCTCAGTGGCGTTTGTGCGATGGCATCGCAGGCGCTACACTACGTGATAGAGCGTTTTAGGGTGCCAGAAATTGTGCACGCACGTATGTCGAATACGCGCACAGTTCCTGCTGCGTATATTTTGAACACGATCGCAAGATTTTCAGCGCAAAGCTAATCTTTCCCATCGCTGTCAGTGCTTCGGCGTTTCGCCGAAGCTGCCATATTTTTTTTTTACACTCAGCGCCCTCAGAGATAAAAAATACCATGAGCCATTCAAATAAAAGTAACTGTGCCCTAACGACCGGCTTCCTTTGCACAGGAGCCCCAGTACCCACCGTCGTGGTCCCTCGAATCCTGGAAGAACGGAGTGATAGCGGAGAACTGGTTGTGGCCATCCATGCTGGTTGGACTTTGGCTCTGAGGAAAGTGTCTGTGCTGCGGGAACATCTAGAAGTCACGACGCTTGAGGAACATGAGAAAAGAGTTCATTACGTAAGAAGTTCCTCTCAGTTGTGCAGTATGCAACGCGAGCCGTGTGAGTATACTGGAAAGGCATCTAAATACAATTATATGTTTAGAAAGGTCGAAGGTCGCAGATGGTCGCTGAAGAAGAAAAGAAGCTGTTTATAGAGTGCTGAGAGATGGTCAGATTCTTTGACCTGTAGTGGTTGACGAGTAGCCACCGAAGGCGATGGACTGTTTTGGCGTCGTAGCCACAAGCGAAAAATGGATTAGCCAAAAACTATTTCTTTCGAAATTGAAAGTTTTCAACAGTGAAGACAAATATGTGCTGACATCTTGGCTGTCACTGTAATTCAGAGCATTGTGATTACGACAATGACGAACATAAATGTGCAGTTGCATCTAACACTGCTTTATATTTTTATATCTTATCTTATATCTTATATCGTAACTGTTTCTGTCGTATGCATAGGCACAGAAGGTGTCCCTCAAGGAATGCTTTATCACAAGAATTGCGTGTATTCGCGCTGTAATAACGCGCGTAGGTTGGTGAAACATTACCCTCCCCTTTTTCCATGGCGTTCTCCCTGAACATTTACAACCTGCGGCATGCATCACTGTGTCCTGGCTCCTTCAAGTGGTGACGCAAGTGTTGTCTACTTACGGTTTGTTGTAACCACGCGTATTCCCGCGTCTCTTTTCTATGCAGCTTTTATCTTTACGACTGGGCTACTTGGAGCGAAACTTAAGAGGCCGATCTCTGAGCGCCGGTCGGAGACGCAGCAGCACTAGGCACAATGTCGGCTGGCATTTAAAAAAAATAATTTTTGGGTTTTACGTGCCAAAAGCACTTTCTGATTATTGTTTAATAGAGCCACCGCGTGCGCCCACTGCGCATTGCTGTACAACCTACAACGTAGGTGTTTCCGGTATTGTTTCGGCTTGTACGGATTGCAGCGGTCGTAGTTGCAGGGAGGATCTTGGGGCGACAGGACTAGGCGAGCAGGAATTATTTCCTGAATTTACATTTTCGACAAGACATGTCGACAGTCTAGCGTGACTCCCATATGGAGTACGCATGTCGACGCATACAGCAAACAGCTTACGAGCACGCAGCTCACGAGTATATTTCGAGCATGACAACGAGCACTCAGCTCACGACGACGAGCACACTCTAGCAGCCGGAAATCGCTGCTTATAAGCACTTGGTCCCTCCTTTATTCCAAGCGAACGGAAACGTTCGCCCAGTCATCGTTCGACGTCACCGTTCGACGTCACCGAAGATGACCCGCCCTTTTGGAGGAGGGCTCACAAACACGTGTTGCACAGATTTCAGTGCCGCACACACACACACACAGGTGTAAAGGTCCGGAGCCGACGTCAGAGGGGCTTCGTAGAACTTTGCTTCGTCCCGGGTGGCGCGGCCGAGTACCACATTCCTGAGCTGACCCCGCGCCACGTGGCTGCCGGTTGTTCACAGTTCTCTGAAGTGCGCCCCGTCCGGTTGGATAGGAACACGTGCAGCGGGCTGAAAGCTGGCACGTTGTCACCCCGTCCGGCCATTCCTAACAGGCTTGATAATCGCGTGATAACATAAGAATGTGTACATAACATAATAGTATGTAACATAACATAATAGTATGTACGTTCATGATTGACTCTATATTAGGCTTGTAAGATTTTTTTTTGTCGCCATATACGGAAAAAGAAAGCGCCGCCGTCAACTTGTGAATGGGATGAAATGGGCTATATTTAACGTTTTAGCTACTCTAGGATCTAAAGGAAACAAATGCATCGACATCGGGAATCGAACCCACACTTTCTGCGGTAGAGGCGCAGATGGTACCACTACTCCAAAGCCCAACTTAAGATGGCGAGTTTTTAGGGGACGTTTTGACATTTGTACAACACGTTGAGCTGCCTTCGATATGCGTTTTTCTTGGGGGGGGGGGCGGTGAGGGGGGAGGGGGTTCGGCTTCTTAGCGTATTTTTTCTGCTACCATTCTGGGCAAACCCATTACAAAACCTGGCTCTCTGACAAACGCGGAACCCGCGATTACGGCTAAAGGTGCCTTTCTTTTCAAAACTGCGGGTGATTGCTGCGTTGACCAAGGAGGTTTATGTTTGCATCGACGCGGATCGCTCCCGTCTTCTACAGCCTGTAGTGGCTGCAGTTTACTCCCTGCACCCACCTGCGGTGCAAGACGAGCGTAAGGCAGCGCTGCGGGGTACCATTGTGTTCCTGCCGCCAGTGAGCGTATTTTAACCTTTTAGCGTATTTTTTCTGCTACCATTCTGGGCAAACCCATTACAAAACCTGGCTCTCTGACAAATGCGGAACCCGCGATTACGGCTAAAAGTGCCTTTCTTTTCGAAACTGCGGGTGATTGCTGCGTTGACCAAGGAGGTTTATGTTTGCATCGACGCGGATCGCTCCCGTCTTCTACAGCCTGTAGTGGCTGCAGTTTACTCCCTGCACCCACCTGCGGTGCAAGACGAGCGTAAGGCAGCGCTGCGGGGTACCATTGTGTTCCTGCCGCCAGTGAGCGTATTTTAACCTTTTAGCGTATTTTTTCTGCTACCATTCTGGGCAAACCCATTACAAAACCTGGCTCTCTGACAAATGCGGAACCCGCGATTACGGCTAAAAGTGTCTTTCTTTTCAAAACTGCGGGTGATTGCTACGTTGACCAAGGAGGTTTATGTTTGCATCGACGCGGATCGCTCCCGTCTTCTACAGCCTGTAGTGACTGCAGTTTACTCCCTGCACCCACCTGCGGTGCAAGACGAGCGTACGGCAGCGCTGCGGGGTACCATTGTGTTCCTGCCGCCAAAGAAGGCGTCGCTGCACCTATTTTCATGTCAGAAAGCCCTCCGTGCCCTATCGACTGCCATTGCCGGAGCTGTAGCAGAATATCTGCGTTCCGAGGTGGATGTGGGGTCATTGGTCTGAAGAAACGTCTAGATTTCTGGCATTTGTGTATTTACTTTTGAAAATACACAAATTATTATGCCCACATATTTTCATGTGTGTATATCTATACATATTTCCCCATATGTTGTAACCTCCGAAGATGGCTTTTACGGGTACATTGAGACAAAAGAAATAACGAAAGTGCACTCTAAAAAGTAAGTCTAACGCAGCGGCATGTTTTAAGCATACCCGATGACGTAACCAATCGCTCAGCCGTGTGACATCACTCACCCACGCTGTGTAGGACGGGAAGGGACGGCTGAAAACGCAGGGGAGCGGCGGCGCTGCAATCGGTAGCGATGTACGATTTTAAAACCTTATAAATTGCATCTTTTACTCGGGGCGCTTAAATCTATTGCTTAATGATCAGAAGAACCTGCCCTACCGACTGAGCACGCTTGTACACAATCGTCAAAACCGTTTGAGGGTCCCGTTAGGAAGTTACAAATGTTAGAAAAGTAAGTCTCTTATAGCGAGATGGCCTGCGAGATTGCTTGCAAATAAGAGAGTTAATGTAAAGCTGGACACATCTGCGACGCTAGTAGTTAAGCGATATTTCGATGTTATGCTTTTTTTCAGATTTCTAAAACGACAGCATTGATTCCTCCTTGCTACCCCCCAGCCCCCCTTTTCCTATCTGGCGCAGAAAAGTAAAAAAAAAAACAGCTATGCTAATCTCAGCTTCTTCACTGAAAACGCTTATTTGGTGTATTCTTGAATATTGTCACTTTTAATTGGCCCCTCCGGATTGGTGTCAGGGCCTAATCAATGTTTAAAATGAAATTTGCTTATTATTTTGTAAGCATCATAAACGTATCGAGAAGTAGACCACACATAACATTTGCAGCCAAGTCGCGTGGGTGTTTGCCACAGTCTTCCTCTGCTATGATTAGTTCATAATTGGGCCGTATCCTATTTTTATTCAGATGAATGGATCACGTCTGGAACAGCACCTTTACCACGACCCTCAAGCCCGCGCTGCTGTCATACTTACGCGCACTGGAGGACTTCGACTCGTGTGTATTTTACCTGTCTCTTTCGTCTCCACTCTGTGCGCACTCTGTAAATGGCTACGTGGAGATGAATCAGAATATAAAACATATGTTCAAGGCCACCAATCCATACAGCAGCAAAAAAGAAAAAAATAAGTTGTTGAGCAGAAAAAGCAAGTATACACACACGCAGGCAAAGTTGTGCTTGCGCGCGTGTGTGTGCTTGTGTGCAAGGAACTCGGAGAGCAGATAAAACAAATCTTGAGAGAGTCGGTAGAATTTCACGGTAATGGAAACAATATTAATGCCACAAAAACAGAATTTTTTGCGTAACATGGGATGGCATGCAAGATACAAATAAGTAATTGTGATTTTCGTTCTTTGAAGGTCGGCATTCTGAGCCCTACCGAACGAATACAGCCATCAGCTGCCGCTGGTTATGGTACAAGGGGTAGCGTTAAACATGAAATTTTGCCTATAGCGCATACAGACTTTGACGCTGAAAATTCATCAGACGCATTTCGAGAAGGTAAGTTTTCGTGCTAAAGGTTATAAGTATATTTTTGTTTTTTTTCTCTATGTTGCTGCAGAATAATTGTATAGGGAGTGTATTACACCGTATGTAAAAGCAGGTTGGCCGCTTGCCTAGCGTGCTGAAAGACTCACATCAGACAGCGTGTCGAAATGGAAGTTCCAATTGTGGCTGTGTTATTGCAACTCACTGATATCTCACTTCCGAAGCGCGCCAACTACAGCATCGCTTATAGTTCTGGATCCTTGTCAGGCTCACGGTCATGCCTTCTATACCGGATAAAGCTATGACTAAATTTTCATTCATGCGCAGTAATTTCTCAAAATTCTGTGCAGTACTGCAGCTGCTAGTTTCCGATGCCGTTTTCGCATCGATGTCTGTCCCAACGAAGTGCCTCAAACTGGTGGAATCTAATGGCATGCTTCCGTTTCTTTGAACCACTTTGCCCCGAAACTAGGCAGCGAGATAGCGATACTTGATAAGGTACACTTGGCTTTACTTCAAGAGATCTCCGGTGAAATTAACGGCAACCTTCAGCATTAGCCTCTGGTTGTTACGCTGTTCTTGCTTTGATGAACGCTTCCAGAGGTTGGCCTTTATCAAGCCAGTTATTTACAAGTTTATTTCCAGGTTATATTGTCTGGTTCCAGATTGCTGAAAGGGGGCTTTCTCAAACCTTGAGGGCAAGTTTTAAATAAATAGGATGTTATCATTCCTGTTGCTTCCCATTTATGCGCAACTTTTCATTCGTAAAAAGAAGTATCGTGCGTCATCTTAAGGTTATATTCTCTGGTTCCCGGTTGCTTAAAGAGATTTTTGTCAAATGTAGAGGGCCACGTTTATACGAATACAATATTGCCATTTCCGTTGCTTCCAGTTTTTCTGTGTTTTCTCTTTCGTAAATAATACTAGCATGCGCCATATACGCGTATATTATTTTATTGTATCATATTTCGCAGATGTTGATCTGCGAAATATGATACAATAAAATAATATACGCGTTTAAGATTTAAGCGAGAAACAACGAGTGAGGGCCTAGAATCTTTTTCTGGAAATAGCCGGCGAAAATTGAGTATTACAGGACTGGTATACGCAACCTTTTGTACGACGTTTTTTTTTTATCTTTTCGTTGTCTGAGGACACGGGCACTATGCCTTTTCTGTACTCCGAGTTTCTCTCCCTGATGATGTTCTACACACATATGTCGGTCGATAACATGAGGGAAGAGTGGCTTTCGAAGCGAACCACACTCTATGTATAAAGGGCAGATGAAGGGTACATTTTCATCTTATTATGATCAATTATGTGGTTTGGATGCTTGTTTTGTGCTTGTTCGGTATTGAAACGAATGCAGTCCTGCATGTTGTATGCGTGATTCCAAAGGATGTATACACTGATCGCTTGACTTTGGCGAGTGCTTGAAGCCTGCTTCACCTCCTCCGCGGGTCGGCCCGGTATCGCACTGTACCTCGCGGATCGCCCCATATTTTTGCCCATAGATGATGATACGAAAAATGCCGACCAACTAGAGGCTAACAGCTTCGCTGAAAGAAATACCGCAAATGTGTGCGAGCTTGGGGAATTACCAGTTTCCAGCAAAACTGTTCCTTTCGAGCAGTTTCAATAAGTTTCAGCTTCTTGTAGTTATGTCGCAGACTTTGAAAGGTTGCCCGCATATATATATGACTGTTCCGTTTGAAAACTTGCCCGCATGTAATGATTTGGAGCCCTTCTTGATGGGAATTGAAAAAAAAAAACCAGCAATTCATCAACACATCTGTTACTTAACCATAGTGTTTACCATGGCATCCTGCCTCCCTGACCGCCTCCCCCTCGCCCTCAAATGCCGCTACTTTATACCTGTTGAGTTCGCAGTTCATCCAGGGGGCAGCATAAATTCTTTGTTCGCAAAACACATTCAAAAGCTCCGCATCACTTGCATGCGTAATTTACTGCAAATGTCTTAATTAGTCCCATGTCATTGAAGTTTACTTACACATTGTCCGTAAGTGCCCTTTATTTTCACCAAATATAAACAAAATTTCTTGTTCAGTTCACCGAGGACATCGCCGAAACGAAGTTGGAACGTGTAATGACGCATTAAAATAGGGTAAGAGAGATGACGGCTGAGTAATTATTAGCAACACTTTTAACCGGACCAGGAATGCAAAAAATTTTATCGAGCATTTATTGAGCAGTTACCTTGTCCGCCCTCCAGTTTCCACAAAATATAAACCTTTTGTAAACTGTATATAGCTATGTCAGGACACTGAGAAGCATAGCCGATAGTGGCCATATCAGAAGCTCCTGCACTAGAATAAGTTTTTTTTTACGAAACCTGTGTTTGATCCAACCGCATTTCACTTCGCACAGAGGTTTTACATAGTGTACCACCAATTTTCGCTAAATGTGATCTTGGCGGCCTGTATAGCCAAGGCGACGGGATCAATTCTTCCCTGCTCGTTAGACACGCTCAAATCCTCTATAATGATCTAGGGTTCAATAATTATTCATAACGCTTCTAAATAAGCCAGAAGCGTTCAAACTACCGGACACATTGCCCTAAAGATGCTGCGTATTCCTTCGAAGTATAAAATATCGGAAGCGTAGAGTTTTCCTGAGACATTGGAAACTTAGCTAATAGCAGTAGCGTGATACATTCGAACACTTGCTTACAATTTTTTGACGCTGTATTTGATCAACACGCATTTACCGCCGCACATAAACTTGGCGTATTGTTCCCCTTATGTTCACAAAATTTGAACTTGGTTGTAGTTGTAATTATGCCAGCGCAGCCTGTCTGAGTCTCACACCGCTCGTGAAACAGATTAATAATGCTATGGACCACCTGCATACGTATTCTGCGTGAAAATGCGCATTTAAAGAACCCATTGGGAACATTGCCTACACATTGGCCATACCGTGCCCCTGATTTTCTGTAGATAGAAACAAGGCGCCTTGTTTAGCTCACCGAAGATACCGGAGAAGCAAACTACGAATCTCATAATATCCACGAAAATACATGGAAAAACACGGGTTTAGTAATTGCCTGCGACAGTTGCATTTAAAGTAGGAAAGTGAAAGTTTCGCAACGCACTGCACCTAAAAATTTTCCTATTTTCAACTAATTTCACCTCTGTATCGCGTGCTATTGCTTTAGCAGTCTGGGAAACATTTAGGCTAGTGGCAGTATGACCCCTATAACCCTTCAATTAGTAACTTTCTGCAAAGGCTGTAATGAACGTACACAGAATAAACATATATCACAGAGTATCACATATGTCGCATATATTACAGGGTATCACAGTACACAGAATAAACATATATAGCTGCTTCGTTCCAAGCAATAAACTTCAGTTGCAAGTCAGCGCTCGTACGTGTCGTTTCTCCGTGCTTGTCCCAGTGAACACTGCGCTGTTCTGTTTCAAATATATCGTCCTCGTTACCCGGTGACGAACCATCCGACGTGCGTGTACCCATAGATTTGCCCTATATGGTAGAGCCTTATATATATATATATATATATATATATATATATGTATATATATATATATAACGAGAAGAAAGAGGGTTAACCAAGGGGCCCGATTTTTATTAGTCATATCACAAGAAGCCAACAAACACTGACACCAAGGACATCACAGGGGAAATTACTTGTGCTTAATAAATGAAGTAAAGAAGCGATAAATTATTGGAAATGAAAGTGGGTGAAAAAACAACTAGCCGCAGGTGGGGAACGATCCCACAGCCTTCGTATTTTACATGCTATGTTCTACCAATTGCGCTACCGCGGCGCCGTATCCCCATCCACTTTCTTGGGTATTTATGTTTTCCTAGTACAAACCTAGAAGTGTTAGCCAGCGCCTTCACTCACAGACCTTGGCAGCGGACATACTTACATACATACATACATACATACATACATACATACATACATACATACATACATACATACATACATACATACATACATACATACATACATACATACATACATGCATACATACATACATGCATGCATACATACATACATACATACATACATACATACATGCACACACACATACATACATACATACATACATACATACATACATACATACATACATACATACATACATACATACATACATACATACATACATACATACATACATACATACATACATACATACATAGAACCCCCGCCCCGCAAACTGTCGACGCTTCCTCGCAGCGGCTCTTAGTCAACTCGGACACAAAGAATTACCGTTTTCTCCGTGAGCGGAGATTCTCTATCGGCGAAGAGAGCTAGGTTAGTGACCCCTATAGAGTTGTACCGGCGGCGGCGTCCGCTTTGGTCAGAGAGAATGACGTCAACATCTGCAGAGGTTAATCGGTGAGCGCAGGCGCGTTTGGCCCGGTACAGAAAAACATGTCTGGCTTTCAAAGAACGCAATACGCTTAAATACTTTCAAATGCACAAAACTGGCCACAGCGGAATATTGGTGACGTTCAAACAAATCTTCTCGTTCTGTATTAAACTGCCAAGAGATGCTTATCTGGGAACTCACTAAGAACATATCTGATGGACACTCCTAGGCAGCAGCGTTATGCTTGGTAACGACATTCTTTCTTCGCCACAGATACTGATGGCCACCCAGATTCCGCACTGCCTGAGCCTTTTATCCAGACGGCTAGGAAAGTTCCCGAGGCAAGGTCTGGAGGGTCAATTTGTAAGTTGAGTACAGTTATCAAAACAATCAGCGTTCGTTTTACCATCGAATTATATTGGCGTGTACAAATAAAGGAAGGTGAAGAAAAAAAAAGACGCGATTACACGGCAATAGAGCAGTAACTTTTGCACCATCGTAGCAATAAAGCGAAATGGGAATTCATAGCTATATACGGCAACCCGAATACAGAGCAGGGCACCTTCTTCTAGAAGCCGCGATTCAAAGCAAGAAGTTGCGTCTAAGCACTTGTGCGGCTAGCACATGTGGACTAGTAATTTAAAGCCAAGACCGTTATAAATAACTTTGCTATGTTGGAATATAGTGCAAAAAGTTCACCGAGACTCTGCCCATTTCGTAAAGCCGCTCTAGCGCCAGCTAAAGAGCCTTGCCTACATTCTTTCTTTTTGTTGTGCCGTATCATCTAAAGCATTCCCATTCCCCCGTGCATGGTTGTCTTTGGGGCTAAAGTGACACGAAGTGTGCCAGTTTTGTTGATTATGCCATTTGCGAAGGAACAAAGCGAGGCAGATGAGCGGGAACTGACGAAAGGACCGACCAACCGACTGTCAAGGCAAACAGGCAGGCAGAGCCTCCCCCAGCCTCAATTTTTCTTTCCTATAACCTATGTATATGAATATATCCGCCACGGCTTCTAAATACGAATGTTTTCAGGGTGCCTGTTCTTTACTTGGCTACTTGAGTATGTCAGTGAAGTTGGTTTTATTAAAATAACTGCAATCGCGTTATTGCCTTGTGAAGGTGAACAGTGCTACGATGTAAGCTGGAAAGAAAATATCTAAAGGTCTAGCGTCATCTAATTTTGAACTCGAAAACTTTATTTACAGACCCTGTGAATGCCACTTGTGAGACCCGCATCGCCGTAGACTCAACTTATTTTGCCTCATTTCGTAGGGATCCACGGAAACTTACCCAATACATGGCCGTACTCGTAGCCTTTGTGAGTCAAGACTTTCCCACTTCCTTACAGTTACGGATTCAGACAGAAAATCCTGCACTACTCAAGAACTCCATCTTTATATATATAGATAGTGCAGCATGCGGCAGAGTGTAGAAATAGAGAGCAAATAATAGAAAAGTAAAATGCAACAATAACTGTGTATTACGAACGTAATATGCCTTTATGTTTAAGGTTGTGTATATTTCGGCGAACATAGCATTTAAATGTCGTCAAGTCATAAGATGAAGGCACCCTTTCCCGCACACTGCTGTACCACAGTGTGTTGTTATTGGGAGACAATAGATATAAAAGAATATAATTTATTACTATACTAACAACGATAACTGACATAAAATATTTTACATTTTTCGCTGAAAATACGGCGTCCCTCATAATTGTATCGTGGCATTGACGGGTAAAACTCCAGAATTTAACTAATCTTGTACATTTTCCTTGCGACAAAATCACGCAGCACGAGTGTCCATAGTGTGACACACTCCTACACTCATAGCCATCCTATCGGGTGAAATTTTACGCTAACTAGCAGCCATGCATGACGCTAGGGACAATTGGACGTGTTTCAACATTGACGCAACGTCTTGACGTTTTTAACATACATTTGTTCATTTCAGGCGAACCTCAAGTTCCAAACTTTTCAAGAAAATATAATACATTTTCAGCTGAGTGTAACAGGAATAGTCATTTTTTCGGTAAGTGGTCAATATTACAACGTATCATCCACGTTACGCAAGCCTCACATGGTGCTGAACTTTAAGTGCCCGTGTGCGCTTCACTTATCCTATAGTCAGATAACATTCCTTTTGTCCTATTAAACATTTACTGGAACTGAAGCCGGAAAACGGCTCCCAAATGAAATGATTTAAGTATATTACTGTCCTACTAACCTCTGCGCTAACGCACGTCGAGAACCGCACCATATTTAGGTTATTTCCCTAAAGTTATGGTTATTGCTACATACGAAGCTATGGAAGGTCCTCGTTGTATACACAGACAATGAAGCGTGAAATTAACGAGATAAAAGCCTATGCTTATTCTCGGAGTGCTATCGAAAAGACTAGGAAAATATTATTTACTTCAGAATGCATCAATGTTTCCTAAAACAGTCAATTTTGTTGCACTGGCACTTCTTATGATAAAAAAGTGTCACTAAACGGAGCGCGATAAACAAAACAAAAGAATGGTCAATCTCTTTGTTCTCGGCATTTATGCAGATTTCTGCAACTTTCTCCATTTATTAGGCCATTAAATTTTCCTTAATCAACTTCATCATTCAATAGAGAAGTTAGTGTGGCCCTAAGTCACAAAGACGTATCTCACCGCAAGCGGACGGCGTAGCGCATCACTATGCATTTTCTGACGTGGAAATTCCACAATTTCGCGTGCCTCACAGTGTCTTCCTTAACCTTCTGATATCGATTTTCGTTAAAGGCTCCGTGTCGCAGAAAATTCGGTGACGGTTTCGGCATTGGCGTCTGCGGCCGAGAAAATCATCCCGAACCGCGCATCCCTTGCCACGCAGGCCCTCCGTGTGGCACAGAGGCGCTACTGATCTAATAGAACCTCTCAAAGTAAAATGCGTCCAAAAATTAGTAAAATATGAATTACACACAACCTACAGACATGAGAGCTAGCGTCGGACTGTAAGTTGAAAATACGAGAAACATTATTCTGTTACGCGGAAACTCAAAACACAAGCCGCTTTTCCAGCTGCCGTCTAAGGTCTGTTTTAGTAGGAGCGGCGCGGCCCGCTCGGTTCGTTGCAGCGCCAAAAAAAAAAAAAGAAAGAAAGAAAAGAACCAGAAAGCTCGCCTTCGTGAATAGCGTTAACTGCCAGCGTTTCGAGGAAAACATTACGGTTACATAAGCTGCAGGTGCCGGGAAGCGCACGAACCAGTCAGCGATCTTTGAATGCTATCGCGTTCCACGAGAAAATACAGGGAAGCGAAAACAAAAAAAGTCTACGTCTCACCGGTGCGGTTTTGTTTATGGCACTTGAGATCGTGGCCCCTGGAAGGGCTGTCCCGTTTCGGACCGTGATTGTAAACTACAGCATTTCATCGCGTTAGAATTAGGCGTCGCCTTACGTAGCCTGTATTCTCAGTAGATTACTTACCCGTGAACGGTCACTTATACGGGACCGTACATGTGAGAGATTAAGGCGAGTAGCCCTGTACTGTACATACATGCGTGCCCATACGTGCCAGACTTATGTTCGTATGCACGTCTCCTCACCTTTCTTCCCTCGACAAACAGCAAACATCGCCTTCGCCCTTGTGACATCACTGCGTCAATGTCTCACAGTCTGAAATAATAGTCTCATAACCTGAGCATCGTGTATAGTGCATCAAAAATAGTGCTAAAATGATGTTGCGTCTTGTGCTGTGCATCTTCATAAATGAGGCTACATAACATTACACTTTGCATAGAGTAAAAATAAAGACGGTTGTGCGCATCCCGTTAACTTGTGTAGGATTTAGATACCTGCTTCAAGAAAGCTTCCTTTACAGAGTCCAGCAGGTTTGTTGGATATCTGCAGATATATATTTTTTTTCCTTTTTTGATTACATGCAGAGAGAGAGCAATGCAAATAAAGCCAAAATTAAGAAGAAATGGTGAGAACTCCACGAGCAGAGCTAATAACAATATGGCTTCGCATCCTAACTATGTAGCTTATTTTATAAGATAATTGGCATTCATCCAGTCATGGCTTTGGGTCAATGCCTATTTTCATCAATCTTTAGCATGCGATCCACTGTATTCAGATCGTAAAAGCAGTAAATCGTGCAGCCGCATTCTCATCTTGAGAATGTTCAACTCCAAATTTCGTTTCTCCATTGTTTTAACAAGTATCTTTCATTTTTATTGCAGCACCCCGCGAAAGAAACGTTTATAAGGAAATGGGTCGAGGAACCGTCCGTCATGCTCAGTGAAACGCTGTTCGAATTCAACTCATATGTAAAAAGCGAAAGCATGTTTCAGAGGGACGACATCGTCGTGTTAGTTACTGGGTAAGACATTGACTTCAATTACCTGGTAGCGAGAATGCTGAAAGAGCGAAAAGTAAGGCACCCTAGAGTGGCATTTTTGAGAACCCGTAAAAACATTAGCTGGTATAATATGGGCGTATTAATAAAACGGGGCCAGAATTGTCGTGCACTTTCATGCTTTTCTAAATCAGCGATGTTTGCTAAGCTTAGCGGTAAGCAAGTGGACGCAGAAGACGTGAAAATTTAGACAAAAAGTCAATTTTAGAGATAAAGAGATTGAAGAAAAAGCTGAGAGGTCGGCCTGGGCTACTATACTCTAGTGCGCTACTGAGCAGGCCAATTTTGCTTTATTTAAGAGCTAACAAAATCCAAACAATAGAGAGAAACAGAAAGATGAAGTTTGCAGTAGTCAACGGGTGGTTGAATAAGCAACGTCGTTGGAGCCAACGTTTAGGCGAGGGAATTGTCTCTGTCAGGGAGCAACTGCTTACCTTTTCCGCACTCATCAACACGGTTCCTCCTTGAAACGTAGCCCAGCGCCCACCCTTGTTCGACAACTGCGGATGATCAGGCACCTGAACTGGAGCATTAGACTCAGGTGACAAATTCCCCGAGACAAACTCTGTATGCGATCAGCCTATCTGTTAATTTACCTAGTTTTGCAATTTCATAAAACAACTTCCTGTCTGAATGGAGTTTTTATTTTTTGTCCTTTCTCTATCTCTACCTTTTTTTGACATTTCGACTTCCTGTTGTCAGAAGTGTGTACGTTATCACTCCTGTTAATTTCTTTCAAAAAATACTACTTTCCATTTTTACATGATCTTTTGCTATTGTAGCCTGAAAAACAACCACAAATACTTCAGTTAACAATGCTGCATTGCTTCGCATTTCTTGTTACAGTGTTTCAAATTGATTCCGCAGTATTAATCGTATTCTAAAATAGAGAGATAGTGCAGTGAGTATTCTGTCAGTTACCACATAGTGAACGGTCCATTTCGGCTGCTGCTGAAGTGGTGACTGGCTGGCTTGGTGTATCAGCGAGAAGAAAGCCAGATGCCCCCAGCCGGTTTCCTTGCCGCTGGTACTGCTCCAGCCAATCATCATGGCCTTAGTAGGCAGTCCACTTAACGGGCACTCGCAGAAGAACAGCAATAACGCGTGATGCCTTCTAGTTGCCTTTTTTATTATTATTAAATATGTTTGTAGGAAAATTGGCATCATGACTGATGTGTGTTATTCCTGCTTGATTAGGCAAACAGTACATAGCAAATATAGTGCGGCCCAAAACAAGTAAAAAGACAACGAATGATAAGAAAATAAAATATAAATGGAATACCGGGCCGTGCTGGTATAGTTCCCAGAAAGTTCAAATTGGCACATTTTACGTTCCAAACACAAGATTTGCACACCGAGTAGTGTCAGTTGTCATTTCGTCCACTTTCATTTGGGTTTACCTTATCAATCTTATATTTCGACTTGAACAACATATATTTTTCCCTGTGCTTTCCTTGGCTTGAGTGTCTGTTGTTTTCATTATGTCTAACAAATATAGTCATTTGGTTCCCCCTCTCATCTCGTTAGAAAATACGTTTTCTTTGGAAAACTGAATCGACGAAGATAGTTCTTCCAAAGTTACTTCGCTTCGTGATTCGCCCATATGAACGAAGCAGAGCTACTTAAAATGAATGAAAATGTTAAATAAGTAGATTGTCGCAAGTCACCATGACTTCGCGCTGTGCATCTGTAGCGGCTGTTTGACATTATTCTTTCAGGCTTGACTTGGCCACGAGTCATGGTACAGGAAGACCTGTCGGCAAAAGTATAATAGGTAAGTCGACAAAATCGTGACCCAAGTATTGCGTAGCTTCTTGGACCACTACAGAGAACCTTGATGTAGACGCGCCAGGCACATTGGTAAGCAATTCCAGTCATGAACAGCACGGGGGAAAAATGAGTACTTAAATTAATTTGTATGACATTAATACTGCCGTACATTAAGAGCGTGGTCTACGCGTGAAGACACGAATGTGGGCTTTTTTGAAACGATAGTCCTTATCAATGCCGGTATTGTTGTTGAGTATGTTGTAAAGCATTGACAGTCTTAAGAATTTACGCTTTTCCGAGAGAAAGGGTGAGCCGAACAATTTGACTATATGTCATCAGCTTCTTCTACAAACATTGTTGCCTGTCACAAACCGAGCTGTCCGCTTCTGAACCCACTCCAGTACATTAACTCCATGGCGTTCTTCGGAAGAACGCCATGGTACTTGTACCTTGCTACATTACAGTAGATAAAGGCGTGACCTGCCCAAAATAATCCTTAACAAACAGCGGATTTTTATTCGCGAACATCCCTATGCTGCATTTAGATATATTGACTCGTGCTTCACCTACCACGCCATGTCATTGCAGAGTTGTTTTGTTCGTGAAGAGAGTTGAAATAAGTGTCACTGCTAGCTTAGCGACATACGTAGCCATCATACGCGTATAATTCAACGTTACTGAAAATGCACTTAGCGAGGTCATTGATAAATACATAGAAAAGGCAGCGCTCCCAAAACGCATCCCTGCGGAGCGCGCGACAAGACTTGAACATATAATGGCGATTGACTCTCAAGCACCACATGCTGTCGTCTTTCATGTAGATAAGCGTGAAGCCAGGCCCGAACTTTATCGGAGATATTAAATAAGGAAAAAAAGCTTTTGCAAGAGTTAGTGCATGCCAAACCGAAACCAACGCTAGTGCAAAAAGATAGAATCAGGCCTTGCTGCCAGAATTATTCAAGTCAGCAATGTCATGCGTAAATCCTACTAGTTACGTATCGCAAAAAAAAAGCCGGATCTGAAAGCATGCTGCATTGGAGAGAAGGAAATACTACCGTAAAGAAGACTAATCAGACAGGTGTAAGTGACGTGCCGAAGCATTTTGCAGAGGCTATCTTGATTCCCACAATCACGTTACAGATGAAAGGAGGCAAATTGTTGGCAATTGAAATTTCACAGGGCTGGCGAAAGTCGGAACGGCTTGCGGCGATTACAAGGCGGCGATCGTGGAAGACGTGCCGCGCACGTTCAGCAGCGCGCACACTATGGCCCACGAGATTGGACACCTGTGAGTTGCGTCCTGCTCAGTTTTTTGTTAACCTTCAGTACGTTCAAAATTTTACGTATTCCAACTTTACGTCGCTGCACTCTGCGGGAACATTTAAACGTGCACACGATTTTTTCGAATGCAACTATTCCAGTTCCGAAGCTTCTCGTCCTGTGCTTGTGCGAGTATCCCTCGAATGAGCTCTCCTGATGCGGAAGATCCCTGCAATTCGCGCGTGCGTGCGTGCGTGAATGTTATCTAGTGACATCGCCAAATCATTTAGAAAAGGAGGCTATTTCTTCTTCTTTTTTTTTCATTGAAGAGCGACGTAAGTAAAGCAGGGAAACCTAAAGCTGCCGAAGCAGGCTAAGTATGATATTAACGCGATAGCGTTAAGGAGCTCGTGTCGCAGAAAAGCCGGTGTCGTCGGCGTCGGTGTCGGGTGTCGGCGTCCGCGGCGTTGGCCGTGAGCGATAAATCATGGCAGGCACTTCATAAATAAAAAGCAACTTCCAAGATGGGCTGGGTGGGAATCGAACCAGGGTCTCCGGAGTGTGAGACGGAGACGCTACCACTCAGCCACGAGTTCGATGCTTGAAAGCGGTACAAAAGCGCGTCTAGTGAATGCGGTGTTGCCTTTGAAACGAGCCGTAGAAAGTTATACTGCGGTGTATACCGGTAATTATGAGCATGTAACTTACAGAAGTCGCATTTACACGAATAGCGAAGTACGTTTCCGCTACATTTCTTCTGCGCTTACCACACACGCAGAGCCATCTTGCGGCAAACAATAGACCCCCTCCTCTCAATGTACGGCGCTGCCCCGACAGGTGGCGCGCCGCGCGCGCATTGGGGCTGTGCGCGGACCGGTGCCAGGCGCCTCGCGTCCCCGACTCCCTCTCCCCTGACGACGTTTCGCCGTGCTCCCACACGGGTTGCAGAATCAAGCGCCGTTCCTTTCTTTAGATTACTATCTATCTATCTCTCTGCCCGTGCCGATCACGACGTTTGGCTGGCGTAGATCGTTTCCCCCTCCGAGACACCGAGTTCTTTGCTTCGTTCCGTTTGTTCAGGCGCGCGTTTCGTTGCCGCGCCGAACGCTGCGTTGCTCGACGCTCACCGCGTGATAGGTGGGCGCAGAGTCCGATGCGGGGCGCCTCGTAAGTGATCACTGTCTGAGCGCATTGTCTTACACCCCTTGGCGGGTCGACGGCAACGCTGTCGCGTTCCACTCTTGAAGGCGAAGCTTAAGCGTCCTCCAATTTTTCACTATAATGTAGGCTTGGCGGCACATGTCACGGCCCCGTTTCAAAGGGGGTTCTTAAGATGTCGATCCATCAATTTTACGCGCAATTGCTAGCCGCAGCTGCGTAACTGCAGTTACGACATCCGAATCCAATTTTTGTCTTGACGCGACGGCGCTTGTGCCCTTAGTTAAACATTTTGGAAGGCTCCGATACCGGAGGGTCCCGATATCGGAGTCCGCGCGAGGGTTCGAGTGATTTGTGATGCACATGGCCATGTATTGCTGCAAAGGCTCGTGTTTTCTACCGCGTTACAACTCCACCGATAGCTCACTTCGGCGCAGTGCCGAAAATATGCGCATCGTACGGCTCCAGCTCCACTTAAAAACGGGAAGCGGCGTGGGCTTGTTCCGGGCGACGCCGTAAACCACGTGTAGTACAGCGGCCCTTTATTGATGGTAAAAAAAATGGACCGGGAAATCTCTGCGTCATGGTTGGGTGGGTGACATTTCAACAAACATCAGATTGCTTGAAGGAGCGTAGGGTAGGGCGTGTTGGTATTCCATAACTTTGAGCTTTTTAGCGCACGAAAAGGGACGAGGGACAGAGGCAAGACGCGGACACAACGCTAACTTCCAAAAATTGCTTTATTCTACGAAGCGGTACACATATACATAGGTAACAGACGACAGCGTACGCATGCGCATATGTGCTGGTTTCTAATCAAATGAGACAGCAACGAGACATGTGTAATGGAAAGTTAAGATGATATCGAAGATGATCACGTTGCTGCCCGAGTCTTTTTGTAGCGTCGGCCCCCTTTCGCTGGTGGTGGCACCTTGTGCTTGACTTCACGCACTCGTTGAAGGCGCAGCAACACTGGGCCGATCCGACATTGACAAGACGCCGACGGCAACGAGTGGCCGACTCTTCAGCAGGCTGTGTCTTTGAGAGGCCATATTATCATACCAGGCAGGCAGTGACGCAACCCATGAAAGCTTCGTCGTAGTGGGGTCGGCTTTCGTAGTGTTCTGGTATATAGCGTTCCTGTATATGTAGTGTCCCTGCGGAAGCATATACAGGGGCACTAGGCTTTCGTACTGTCCGCGCCAACAAAGTCAGCCCGCCGACCATAATTTGGCTGGTCCATGCGTGGGATGAGACGATGAGGAAAACCACAATGCACTAGCCACAACGCCTTCGCTTGTATATATATTGATATATATATATTGTTTCGACGCAAGATGAGTCGAAACAGGCTTTGAAAGTTTAAATGTGCAAACATGTGCCTCTTGCGAAGTTCTGACATATTTCATATCAGTATTTGAAACAAACAACGAGTTGTTAGCCTAGATTCCAATGTACACAACAATATCGCCGCTCTGGGTAAATTGGTAGTCAGACACGAAAGGTTCCATGCGCTCTAAGGCTTCTTGAATATGCGAAACGTCTCGATAATTGGTAAGAATAATAAGAAAATCACTATCGGCTGCTCTGTTAGCACAAGAACGCACTTATGCCTTTTTACTCAGTAGTCGGTGCAAGCATTGCATGCTGCCTGGAGAAGTCATTTTTAATAAACCTCGATGCAGAAAACTCACAACCATCGCACATTCAACATCCGCACAAGCGCGCAAATCGCCAGGAGATTACCCTCGCACTCTTCCAAAACGTTTCCAGCGGTGTGCGGTAGCGGACAGCTGAGAAAAATACGGGGTAGCCAGACGTCAGAACATACAAGGGCTGTGCGGAGAAGACGCCCGTCAGCTGAGTCGAGTCAGTGAGTCGTCCACACAGAAGGAACATGTGAGACAGAGGGGCGAGCTTCCGCAAGAGGAACGTTTAGGCGAATTGATAGAATGCATTTATTTGAATAGCTGGCGCTCAGACCTGCTTTGAGCGACAAAATTTTCTTGCTTTCCATTGCATATGCGTCCTTCTTTCACCATTTGTCCTCATTTGTAAGTCTACTGATTGCCCTCCCATCCACTAGCGCCTAAAGGAGCCTCTTTTATGGTGTGGCGGATTTGCGCTGTATCTCTCTCCACAAAAAAACCTAAGGGCAAAGTGAAGCACAACTTCAATTATTGGTGGTCTCACGAGTCTAACCCACGCCGCAGGGCCTCAGCGTAGTTGATTTCGAAGCACTAACAACTAATTTGAATTGTCTGATCACTTTATTCGTCTAGGCAGCCGATACAGAAATTGAATTTAATTATAACACATCTCTCGATAGGATTGTGAGTTGGAAACTGCCTCTTCAGTTTGCCCCATCTTTCTGTTTGTACTATCGCTCTATCATCGCAAACTCTTTCACCTATTTGTTTTGCGTAGTCCCTTTATTTTATACAACTCTATAGGTTCGTTGCTTTAAATTGTTGCATCTATTGCAGCCGAACCTTCCAGATAACTGAGGACCTCGTACTTCGCTATGTCATTCTGAATTTAATTTTTATGTTCTATCACTGTCTCAATATGACAGAAAAACTAGTTGAATGCGGGAACCTGCTTTACGGTAAAGAACTCGCACTGCCGTTTGTGTCAGAAAGCAAGCTTAATATCTGCTTGACATTCTATAAATTTATCAAGCTGTACAATTATTAAAAATGCGCTATAATAATGCCAAGTCTGCAGGAACAAATAGCGAAGCTTTGGCATTTAATTGATGCAGTACATTCAAAGGCGAAAGATAAACTCAGCACGTGTTAAATGCCTGGGCAATATTGTGGGCTTTTAGGTTGTTGCCAGTGAATCGTGTACCCAGCTTCCTTTCGCCAATGTGTCAGTAAGTTTTGGTGTAAATGTTGTTTTGAGAGGCAGTGATCTATATGGACTTGCATTCTTAGGACATTTCTTACGCTAAAAGTGTTCGTAAGAGCCGATTCCAGGTAATCGTGATGTGGGACATATCATCAGCCAAGCTGGCCGGCGAATGGCAATCATCACTTTCCAATGAAAAACTTTATTTTTACTGCAGCCCGTGAAGCTATCTTAGCGCAAAGTCCTTTTCTTTTTGTACGTCGTCCTGAAGCGATAATTAAGGAATTTATTTTCTGTTCTCTTCAGCGTAGGCTCGGCGCACGATGGCTCTGAGAATGCCCAGAGTTCGGTCGACCCGAGGACTTGTCCAGAGGCTGATAAAAAGATGATGTCACCAAGGCTTGGCCGGAACATGTGGCACATGTTCTCCTACTGCAGCACCGTACAAGTAGCAGAGTTTGTCATGTGAGTACTTTAGTGAAAGCTGCTGAGAAGTGAAGGAATGAACTAACTAAAGCTGCAGGACCGTTATACCGCGTTAACTCGTCTGTCCAGTCTTCAACTTGTCATCTAACTGAGAACTCTTACGCACTAAGGCGGGAAACACAAAGAACTCGCACGTTTGGCGAGTGTCGCCACTGGAAGGGTGAGTCATGGCGTCAGAGCCTCGTTGTGTTGATCGTTCCCTTCGAATTTTTGTAGTAACGGAGTATTCTAGACAGGTATACATGATCGCTCTGATTAGCGACGGCTCGTGTGGTGTAATTCCCCAAGCTGTTCAGTGGTGTCCTCTCCACTGCGACATGTGGGCTTGGTGTTCCCAATGGTAAAAAAGCTTCAATGAACGGAACACTGCAGTTCAAACACATGGCTAGCCCTCATTTTTCTTGCTCTAAGTACTGTAAGACGCAATGGGGACAAAAAACCACTATATATGGAGCGGACGCGAGGTGACACAGGGAAGCGCAACAACCAACAGGTTTATTGTCAGATCATACCACAGTTTATAAAGCACATAACGACGCGTCGTAACTGCGTGAACAACGGTTGTAGCAGACTTTATCATATCGCGTTCGCACGTATCTGCTTTTGTTATTACTCTATCAGTGCGTTCTGTGTGTGTATGCATTCCTTGCGTAAGTTATTTCAGCTTTAGTAAGCATGACTGAAGGCGTGCTTACACAGTTGTCGTTTTATTGTTCTATTTCTAAACCTTCTCGGATTTCCCTGGTTATTTTATCTTTATTCTTTAGCTACGACTGTCGTCTTGTGAAAGTAAGCTGCGCATTGACATTGACATTTGCTCGGTAATCCAACAGCCAGGACACATCCGGCAGCCCAAGTTGACTCTCCTACCATGAATGGCCAGAAACGTACAGTGCGAAAGAAACAAACATGGCTGAAAGAGCCAAAGAGAGCTATCGTGTAGAAAAAAGAAAAAGAAAGAAAACGGGTGCACATCCGTAAAACCCCACTAGATATTGTAATAAAGCTCGACTAACGTGGCCAACATTTTAATATACCTGCCGAATTGGCAACTTAAAACCAGGTGGAACGTGACTTGTAAGCAAAAGCTTCATCAAAACAAGAAAGAAAACGTGAAATGAATTCTGAAATCAGAATTTAAGAAGTCGCAGTTTCGCCCGAAAGGCGAAACATCGATTGCGATAGCAAATTAGTAAAGAGCTAGAGGAAGTAAGGATAGCAGTTTAATCGGCCGTATGAACTCGTAAACATTCGCTTATAATTTATTTACAAGCATGATGTCAGTGCACACAAGTAAACATACAGCCACCACACTCGATGAGCGCCGGCACTCGCTGTCGAAACGATGATGCGTGCAAGGAAGCAGCGGCGAACGAAGTGATTTTCGTGATGTTTATCGATCGCTTCAGCGGAAGGGCGGCAAGAACACAGAGCACACAAAGGTATGTCGTCTGCAGGTCCCTTTCCAGATAAGGCGCGCGCCCGTGCGCGACCGTGCAAAGCACGGACTTGTTGGCGGAGTCAAAGCCACCACCTCGCGCTGCCGCTCCCTTTCCTCCCTATTGCGCGCGAGGTTGAGCCGCGATCGTCAGTTCCCCTTGTGCCCGGCCGAGGAATATATTCTTGCTGCAGGAGCACAACGCCCCCCCCCCCCCCTCTTCCCTCCCGTCCCCCCACGGCCTTTCGAACGACGGAAGGTGGCGCGTTTGCTCTACGCTTTCCTCCTTCGCGCACGCCAGCTTGAGCCGCGATGGTCGGCTTCTCACGCGTGCTTTCGCTCGCACATACAGCATACGACGCGTGGCGGCGATGTTATCGCCTTTGAACTGTATACGGAAAATTACGGCAACGGCGAAGAGGACGGCGAAAATGCGCTTGGAGTGTCCAAATATTTACTATCGCAAGAAAAAGAGCGTAAAATTGAAAATGTGCATTAAAATATAGATGCTACGGCAAAAAAAAAAAATACTACAGAGTTGCTTTATCTTGCAGAAACAGAACTCAATTTCCAGCGAGGCTGTTTCTTTCGAGCAGTAGCAATAAAAGTTTCAGCTGCCTGTAATAAAATCACACAGTTCAAAACCTATATGACTGGTAAGTACGGGAACTTACCAAATGTATAACGCCTTCGTGTACTTGGTAATGAAATTTTTAGATGCAGTATTTCATCCACATGCACTTTACTTTGCGGGAACATTGGCCATAATGTTCCCCCCATTTTCGTCAAATGCGACCTTGTTGGCCTTTACAGGTCCTCCAGGGCAGTAGTTTAAATTATGCGTTGTTTCTAAAACACACGTACAACGCTTCGGTTGGCATGCATACGTAACTTACTGCTAAGGCCGCAGTTTGTCCGCACACTTTGAACTCTATTAACAAAGTTATACAAATACATACAAGGCACCACGCACGTACCCAAGGGGGGGGGGGGCACCCTGTCCACGCCACCACTCCCCACACACATACCTAAAGCGCCGCCAAATCAATGTTGAGACTTGACAGCTATTCGGCGGCCGACATTTTGCTGTCTTTTTTACTGATTTTGGATGGCGGTAGTTATCGGCATCTCCTGTGGTTGAAGGCCAGTTTTCTAATCGATTCGGTGCCCTCGCGATTAGTTCGAGATGCGTTCAGTTGTCACCATCTATTCAACACTCACGCGCATCGGTGTTCTTTCGTTAGTTCAACTTTCTTTGTTCACACTAATCCCGGGACCAGGAAAGGGATTGATATCGTGGTCAGGTGGTCTCTATGCTCATGGAACGAGTTGCGGCCGGAGAAAGCGCCAGTTGCATTTAACTTTTCCTTTTGCTTCATAATTTCCTCGAGTGACGGCTCGTCGCAACGCTGGCAGATCGTCGGTACCATATAACCGCGATATGGGTTAGATAAGGCGGAAAATAAAATAATGCGAGGCAGCGTCCATCATCAAACCCTGCAATAACCGTTCAGCCCATAAGAATATGACTGTCACCCGTTACCTCGTCTGGTTTTTCCCTCATTGTACAACACTTTTGGTGCAGAACACGCAACTGCAAACATGAGTCGCAAAGTTGAGAAATTAAGCGATCAACTAAGGTAGAGAGCCAAGGCAACAGAAACAGGAAGAAAAAGCAAAAATTAGGAAATTTCACCGTTGTTTATGAAAATATTTATAGAACAACATCTTATTTAAAAAGGAAGTAGAGAAAGGGGAGAACAATTCCGTGTGCTTTGAATGACGCTTCTACAGTTACCAGTCGAGCCGCCTGACGTAGCCACTTCTGTGATGTGCTAATGTGGGTATTTTTCTAACCTTCTGCAGTGGGCGTAGCACGTCTAGAACGGCAGCGTCCTGCGCTCTACGCGGTTGTACGAGACTGGCGGCCACGCATCGTTACGCAACTTCTCAAATAACAAAACGAGTAGGTTTTGGTACTTGGTAGAGCAGTAAATGAGGGATCCTAAAGAACTGTAATAGTTCCGCAAATATATATTTCTCTATAATTCTTCCAGAGCTAATACAAAAAACGCTACTACAGACAGATACAGCTTAAGTATGCAGGGAAGTCCCGCCCACGCCCTCATAACCGCCAGCCACTGTTCCTTCGCGTGGCTGCACATAATTCGTACTTTTCCTGTTAGTCATATAAGGCGGTACCCATAAAAATAAACTTATTAGCGCGTAATTTTATACGTTTTCCCTCGCCTATTATAGTAGAATGGCGAAAGCCTAATTCTTTATTGAACTAAAATAAAATGCTTGCTTTGCTGCAAGTATTTATTGTCAAGTTTCACTTCAGTTGGCAGTGAAGTTTTATGAGTAAAACGGGTTAAGCAGTAAAATAACTGTACCGCACACTTTTGAAGAGTGAAATGCTCAGACTCCATACACTTTATCCGTGTTTGTTGCACACATCATTGCTTCCGCCGATGAAAAGACTCTTCATGAACAGCAGACGCTCCGGAGGTATCAAGTACAACGCCATTTTGAAAAGGCATGACATGACATGACAACAGACACGACATGATTGGCTGGCGGAGTAACAACCCCGCGCGGCCCGTGTGCCTTGGCTTCCAACTGCAGTTTTTTTTTTTTAAGTTGTATTGTACTATCGTAACCTCTATTTAGCACTTTGACTTGGTTACTTGTTCTTGGCAGTGTTCTTCCTGTGCTTCTTTCTTGCGCGAGTCCATTTGACTTGGTTCCTTGTTTGCCAAGTAAAGGAGAAGTGTATCTCACAGGCGTACCTGTGACATACCCCTTATTTCATTTCTCTTTTGCGAGTTTACGCGTCTTTATGGCGAATCTTTACTGGCACTTTCGTGCTAGTAAAGGTACCCCTCTCATTTGCATAGAAAAGTCACCTTCGGTTGCCCCCCTCCCCCTTCAAGGAAGAATTCTGGGTACTTGCCCTCAAGGCACATCTTGTAATTCATCGAGGACAGTGGAGAAGCCTACGGTTACCTCGACCAACCCATAAAAAAGAGAACAATACAAGGGTTTAGTAATAATTTACAACGCTTTCTAGTCATACCAGGAATGTTAAAGTTTGTGTTATGCAGAGTTCTGTCAGGACATTGATAAACGTATCTCTCAACAGCAGCGTGACTCCAGCGAGCAGTTGCCTAACAATTTTTAATAGGCTGTATTTTATTCACATCCACTTAATTTCGCATTTGTGTCCTCATAGAGGTCCGCCAACTTTTCTTAATTTTGCATTTGCTGCCGTATGTAGTTGCGTGAGGGCAGCGGGCAAAATTTCTCAACCCTCGTAGAACATCCTTTTAATGGTCCGGAGCACTAGCATACGCAATTTATCGCTAATGCCGCAATTCATTCACATATTTCGAACTTTGCGGACACACTAGCCATAGGCTGCCTCTTACTTTCATGAATTAAACACAAGGTGCTAGTGTAGTTTGTCGAGGCCACTGGAGAAAGGAGCGTCAAGCCTCGTGTGACGCATAAATATAAGGAAAATTCGAAAGCTCAGCAATTCTTTGCAGCCGTTTTATTAAAATCAGAAACAATAAAATTTCACCATATCTTACACTTAACGTGCCCCCTATTTTAATCGAAATTGACCCAGCGTGGTTGCTTGGTGGCTGTCTTGTTTGGCTGCTAAACACGAGGTCGCCGGGTCGCATCCCGGTCACGACGGCGGCATTTCGATGGGAGCGAAATGTGAAAACAAAGGCGTACCTAGATTTAGATGCACGTTAAAGAACCCCAGGTAGCCAAAATTATTCCCGAGTCCCCCACTAAGGCGTGCCTCCTAATCAGATTGTGATCTTCGCACGTAAAGTTCAATAAATAAAAAATAATAAAAGTTTAACTTGGTGTGTTGGGCAGTTGTTTTAGCACTTCGGAAAATATAGCCAATAACGTAAGTATGACACTCTGGAATCTTTAGTAAGTTAACTTTCTGCAAAGGCTGTAATAGAGCTACAGAGATGAAACATTTTTCGTTCGTCTCGCCCGGCAGGCTTCCTACTTCAATGAAATATAACTGCAAGAGTATGCCTAGCTTGTTTCACGTAGGAGACCGAGGAACAACTACATGCCTGTATTCACAAAATTGAATTGAATTAAACTTTGATTATGAAAGATTGGGAAAGTCGAGCATTCCCTAATTGTTTTCAAAGCATATAATTAACCTAGACGTTTGAACCTTAGTGGTACACGTCACCCATAGAGTAGTTCTCGTTTCTCATGAAATGAGAGCCTTGTGCTTTATGGTCTTCCCACGTGTGAGTTTCAGCTTTTAAGGTGTTTCATACAACGCTTCTAAACGTGCCGAAAACGAGAGTTTAAAAATTTTCATATAACCCTCACTGAGGGAGACCATCCCCACATTTCCTTCAAATGCATCCTGTGTGAGTGATATTTTTTCCTAGAACAGCGAAAACTGGCATATAACGTTTTTTGAGCGCTTATACTTGCATTAAATGTTTCACTGTGAAACAGGAAACTACCTATATACTTCTAGGAAGGTGCTTTCATTGTCATTTGCTGAAACAGAAAGCATGTTCATGCAATTGTCATTCGACTACTTTATATGAAAAGCCTAAATTATTCAGGTCTTTGTCGTTTCTCGACAGCACATTAAACGATTCATTCATCAGTTGCAAAGCGTCATTTGCTGTGATTATCGAGGTGCCCAACTAAGTTCATTCTTATACCTTGCTTCTGCGCTCTTGCCCTGTTTTTGAAGCATGACCAAGTCCCTCATATGTGAATTTTTGTTACAACTTATGCGATCACAAAAAACACATCAACAGTAAAACCAGTGAAACTGAAACAGTCAACTGCGTACATTCCGAGGCCAAAGTGTCCCGAGTTGAAATTGTGGCTGGCAGTTGTCTAAGAGCATCACATCTTCTTACTATGAGGGAGGTTGTCATGTTGTATCCCGAGTTTGCGGTAGACGGTCGAGCAGTTCGTGACGTCATGACGGGCCATGAAATCATTCAAGATGGCAAGGAGCCCTTGCTGTCGTCTGCTGACAAGCAAAATATCTCAGTGGGATACAAACATGCTGGTAGCACCTTTAGTCTGAGGCTACAACAGCCTCGCACTGGAAGTACCACTGCAGCAGGCCCGCTTTAGGTGATTAAAGCAGGTCTCCACAGTGCATGCATTGCGGGGCGAAAGCCATGTCGGCTACCACGCTACGGTTGTCTCGTGATTCCGGAAAACGAAGCGAGCTTGGCTGCGCTTACCCGGACGTTGCTTTGTTCAACGACGGTGTAGCCTGGCCTCCCCACTCACCAGCTTAGAAGGCCACACGACCTCTTGTGCAGTACCTGAATTCGACAGGTTTGAGCGGCCTGTCTACTTCCGCTGCATGTCGCCTAGAGCGCGTGATTAACCTGAACTGATATATTCTCTCTTTCACTCTCCCCTCCCAACGTGCATAGTTTCAAACTATACATAGTACCTAGTTAATCTCCCTGGCTTATGTTCCTTCGCTCTTTCTTCTCCTCTCTAAGCGTAAAATTTGTACAAGTGCCAAGCCATAACTCACAATTATGCTACTTTTTCACACAAACTGATGGGAATGTAGGATATTTTAAATGTGCCATGCTCTTTTGTAATTAGTATTTGTGTCCGAGGTAAACAGAATATCTTGGTGGGACTCAGGGCAGTGAGTGATCTACTCTGATTCTTATGAGACATCTTCAGAAGCTGGCTATTGTGGTAACGAATTATTGTGGTGAGACCATGACTGTGCAACTTACAACCTATACTGTTGCTTACGCACTTATAAGATGTTCTTTAGACAATGATGTGGTGAGAGAAATAACCAGTACTTTTATTTAGCAAACGTATTAGTTCGACTTGCCGGTTGTGTTATTCTCACGCTATATTTTAGAACCAAGCAGATATTTATACTCGTAACACTTCGTGACGCTACCCACAGATTGGCTTCGCAACTTGTCGAGCTATTGCAGAATGTTCTACACATTGCGCATAATTTAGCAACATCTTTCGCCCCTGTTGAGTTACTTTTCAACAGCACTGTCTTTCTTTTTCAAAAACCAGGAGCAACAAGGGACAGTGTTTGAAAACTACAAGTACTTCGAAAGTGAGTAAAAAGTTGACTTTTATTGATGTTAACGAGACCCGACCTTCGCTGGACGAATTTTGCCAACGCCACTATGAAGAACATAGAGGGACAAGTTACAAAAAAGTAAGTTTGACTGGACACCCCTGTACAGTTGTACGCACCAAAGTCTAAGGCAAACAACAGTTATATTAAAGGGCCTTTTCACATAAGAAAGGCGCACATAACTTGTGGCATTATATTAACCTCTTCTCAGATATTTAGTATGGTCTGAATTCATGGCTGCGCCTTCAATGTTAATGTTCTAGTCGTATTTTGAACATTTGCGACCGCTAAAAAGGCAAGCTCCTGTAGTTGTGCGGATTTATGGCAAATTTTTCTTCGATATTTTGAACAATTTTTTAGACAACGCCTGTAACAGTTCTACCGCCTTTTTATGTGACTTTTCGAACGATGCGGAAGCTATCTTTATAGAACATGCGATGTTCAAATAGCTTAGTAAGGTTCCACAATTAACTTTATACTTATTTGCTTAGCGGTGCGTGTTGTAATTGTAGAATGCAATACGAGAATTAGTGGAGTCATGTCTGCTTGTTTAGCATAAATTCTAAGACTACAGCGCTACTACTTACATATCCGTTCCTAAAATCAGCTACAAAGTGCATTGCCGTTCTAGTTCAAATCCCGAACTGCTACAGTGATGATTTTTAGAAACTGTTACCGGGAGCATCAGCGCGGTTCGTAGAACGTTGCAAGGGCCGATTACACAGAAGTTGGTGCCTGTCTCAGGGTTTCTGCTAAGCTTATGTATATGACTTCCTTACTGCTCGATTTCAGTTTCACAATTATATCAACCCTGCAGGAAATAATTGAGAACTTCGTTACGTAATTTTTTAGTTAGCTACCTGACACTGCTATTTGTCATGCAAGTATACAGTGTCCGTTTCTTGAGGTAGACCCCCTAAACGTGTCTACTTGAGCTATATGCTGTATACAATGAGATTTTATCGAAAAACGAAGTGGTGTGCGAAAGAAAGAAGAAAAAGAAAAAGCTTGAAATTTAGAATGGCATGTTTTATGAACTACAGAACAATAGTGTCGAGCGCACTTTGTCCGCGCAGCTTATAATTTTGGGCCTCAGCAATATAATATCAAGGTTGGCAATGTAGTAAAGGCAGGTAGTGGTAGCTAGAAATAAAAAAAAATCGCAGTGTATATTGTGAAAACGCAAGCAGGTAAAGTAACTAAGTTTTTACTGTTTCTTTAAAATAGGAGCAATAAACATCTCTGCTTTCCCGCAGCTGTAGCGCAGTGGATATGGCGTTGTGCTGCTGAGCTCAAGGTCACTTCTTCAATTCCAGCTACGGCCGCCGTGTTTTGATAAGGGCGAAACACAAAAACGCTCGTGTATTTAAATTTAGGTGTACATTAGAGAACCCTCGGTGGTCAAAATTATTCCGGAGTTCCTCACTACTGTGTCCCTCATAATCAGATACTGGTTTTTCACAGGTAAAAACCTCCAAATTTCATAGTAAATAACATCTTTACTTCTCTTTGTTGGACCGTTTTATCGAAGCAACAAAACAGGAACCGCCTTTCGTGCAAACGTTAACAATATGCATGCACCCATGGATCCCCGAAGGCGACCTTAGAATTCTAAAGCACCACTTGTGCTTTGTGTACTATAAAATGTGCTTTGCCACGTGAATGCGTTGTTGGTCGAAACATTTCTTCAGAACTCCCGTGATTCTAAGCGTCTTGACAATTAGGCGATGCGTTTTTTCTTCATTCCACATCTGCAAAGTTCACCCCGATACGTGTTTTCGTCGGTCTATATTCTTCAACGTCGCTCGAATGCAGGAAGCGCTGCAGTCTCATGAAACGCAACAAATTAACGTTGCTGAGCTTTTGAATCTGACGCTGTCGCAAGACGTGCATTGAGATAATGAAGGTCTGCAGTACAGACATGACTGAGCTCTTGACTTGTGATGCAGTAAACTGCTAATAATTAGGCACGCCGACTACGTTTGATGTTACGGGAGCGTAGTGGCTCAATCTGAACACGATTTTGAACAACAGCACAATATTATGCTATTTGTGTACTTTCGGTGATTGCAGCCAACAAGCTGTAGGAATACTGCAGTGAGCTGAAACTGTAATGTATATTAGTCAGAGCAATACGCATGCCTTGAATTAGTCATTAATTGCATCACTAAGTGCATTAGAACATTGCTTGGCGGTCTTTCGCCATGATTGGCCCTTGGCCAATAAAACACCACATATCATCATACATGTGCCTTGAAATGGCAGTGTTTATTCACGCTAACATTACTCCTTATACAACAACTATGAATTTTTTTTTCAGCCTCATGACAAAAGATTGACTCTAGATAAGTGCATCATCACATGCAGAGTGCCTGAAAAACCAGGCCTACTAATAATCAACGACGCACCTGATGGCACGAGCTGTAATGACACCAGACCACGCGCGGTAAGGTTCAAAGCATAGTGTTAATGAATGTTTTGTTTTGGTAATTACAAAGGCATCATTATGAGCATTGCATCTGTCGCATCTTTTTGCAGATCTGCATCAACGGTAGATGCACACGTGTAAAAGATAATCGTGTCGAGACATTCGGAAACGATGTTAAGACTTCGGTGATTCAGCTACGTTAGAGGACGTGCAGACATGGCCGCAGAAGTCATATCTAGATAACTAAGCAAACTGACAGCACTTTTGCGTTCTCTAAAAGTGAAAAATAATATAAGAACGTTCAAGTCTGAAGCATTGCCAGTTTCTAACAAGCTTATTAAATGCATGGTCAATATGTGAGCAAGAAAGCTGACCATGGAAAGAAAATCATAAAGCAGCACATGGCAGCATTTCTAAATAAATTCTGCCTTTGCACAACTTGCCTTCTGCTTTCTTATTTCTTTAATCACCTTAGTTCAACCGCTGCCCCCCCCCCCATATAAATGTGAACTGGTCTAGCGGTCATAAATCTCTAAAGTGAATAGCATTTTTGACAAAAGCCTATTTGATATGCATTCTGGAATTCCTGTGTTCTTCCACGCAACTGTGGTTCTAAATGGCCTGTAAGAGCGTTATTTTTAGCGCCACAGGTGTCTCACACCGAAAACAAAAGGAAACCAAACGACTTCCCCTATTTTTTAGCTCAAGGTGTACGCCATTGTATCTATTAGCGATCTGGTTTCTGATCGAGCTTTCTGTATCTTTTTAACAACTTCAGTCGTAGCCAAAAATAGGTGTCGAAATGCACTATATTTATTTAGAAGAGCTGGATTCTCAAGTGATTAATGTAAATCTTCTGCCTCTTTTTGCTTCTTTTGTTAGGCCATTCCACTCTTATTTATTTTGACTATCTTGCAGATATTTCATTGCTTCTTAGTCGCTCGGCCGTTAAAAAACAAGAACAAAAAAGTTACTTTCATGCATAGGCTCCAATTGTAGTTTAATGCTATGATTTGCGGGCTCAAAGTGATTATATGTGCCAAAAGCATCACAGCCTGCCGTCTTTTATTGCATAAATTCGTGTGATAGGGGGGGGGGCACGTAAACAGGATTATCTGCGTTAGTTTGCCCTAATAGATACCGCTATCAGAAGTCGCAGTAGAGCTTAATGTCGCACGTTCGTCCATAAGTATGTATCAGATGTCTTAATCAGTAATTTGACCAATTATTTGTTTACGATACTGTTAAGGGGCCAACTCTTACTAGGGTGATATCCAGCTGTCTTTCATAATCATCACCACCGCCACCACTCATAACAAAGGGACCGGCTGGACAAAGGCCCCGGCTGGACGAAGGCTTTGTCCAGCCAATGGCCTTTGTCCAGCCGGGGTGGTGGAACATGCCTTGTATAGAGTCGGGGTGGATATCTTCGACTATGGTGACATGGCGTACCTCTGCGCTTATGACGCGCTTCCCAATTTCCCAGAGGGGAAATTGCTCCGTGACATATGCGCAGGAACTGTCATTGAGAAGCTTAGCGCCATGTTCGCCAGATACGAGATACCGACGGAGGTATGCACTGAACAGAACGCAGTTTGGCAGCCCCAAATTTTCCCTCTTTTCAAAGAGATACGATTCACACATCCCACCTCTGGCCCCCGGTTTCCTCGTTCGAGTGGCCTCGCAGAAAAGGGCGTGCAGGTAGTTAAACGGATCTTGAAGAAAACTACCGAGTGCAACGGTGACTTCTGGCTGGGACTGCTTGGTTACAGGTCCAGTCCCTCGAAATATGGCAATTCACCCGGAGAGCTACTCCGAGGCCGGCAGCTCCAGACCCCTCTGCCCGATTTCAGTGAAGGGCCTCGCTTGGCTGTACGAAAACGTCAACAAGAACAGCCCAGACGTTCCCTGGCACCCTTATAAGGGCAACTTGTAAGAATTCGTGAGGACACGTGGGCAAGAAAAACAAAGGTGATCCGTGCTATGCAGCAAACATCGTACTGTGTCGTCACCGAGGACGGGAAGGTTCTTCGCCGAAACCGGCAACATCTGCTGAAGGCTACAGAGCCTTTCGTTCACGACACATCCGTTGATGACGACACCGACAACGAAGCGGGCGAAAAACGGATATCAAGACAGCCACACCCGACAGCAGCAGGTTCAACCGTAGCGACGCCGCGGCCAGTAGTGCGCCTTTAAGAAGGTGCGCCTTTGAGAGGGGAAATGCATCGTGTGTGCGTGATAACGGCGAGCACTTCAGTTATGTAACGCTCCTACCTTCGCGGCGCACGGCCGGTGTGCATGTTCTCCTTTCATGTGCACGGCACCCTCTCTCGCTGTATGTCATAAAACTGGCCGCAAATAAACCCAGTGGTCTCTTCGTCGCAAGCTCGGCTCGGCTGTCTGCATCGGTCGCGCACACGTGAAACGCACACATACAATTGCTCGATTTACACAAACCTATTAGTCCACTTGGTAACGCTTCGCGGAACCCCAAATGATGCTTGATAGCCAGCTAGCTACCTGCAAGGTGCTTCGCATAACATCGATTCTCACAATGCGTGGGGATTTACATGTTTCTTTTCTTTCTTTTTTGCGAAGCTTTCCTTACCTAGCCTACGACGATTGTATGCAGCGAGATATGAACAGTATGAGCGCAACAAGCTCCAGCAAATTAGCCTATATAAGCACCGCATATCGAACTGTAATGTAGTACCAGTGAACACAGTTTCGTTGTGCGTAATCACGCAATCACTAAACAAATAAAACATGTGCATATAATGTCGCGCAATGGGCATCTGCACTGCACACGAACTTCTTTACGGAATAACGCATTATATTCAAGATGATCTATCAAATTATTTGTCACTGTGTCTGTTGTAGTCTCCCGATCCGTTTCATCGGATCTGCCGGATTGTGACACTACAACAGAGATGCAACAACAAGAATCACAGTGGGCGTGGGGCGATCGCCCGACCACGTTCAGAGACCTCACCCAACACTACATACACCTAAGACGCACATTCCCGCCATCACACGATAAATTAAACAGGAATGAGGCCGTAACTTTACGCTTGCTCCAGACACATACATACCCTAGCCCCGCCGTCCTACATCACTGCTACCCGGGCTTATATCCAACAGATGCGTGTAAATCTTGCGCATAGAGAGCAACGCTGCGACACATGCTCTGGGAATGTGCCGGCAGCCCCGGTAATGAGACCACCTCCGTTCGCGACGTGTCCGTAATCGTGGCCGTTGCCACAGTACGGGAAGCCTCGAGCTCGCTTCTTCCCGACGACGCCCCGGCTGCGGCGGACGCCGGGGACCTTCTCCATCGGCGTCGCCGCCGCTGCGAGGAGGCTTTCAAAAGTTCAGGGTTGGCAGACCAGCTCGGGGCCGTCCGGCAAGCCGAACCCGAGTCCAAAGACTTCAAGCCGCCACCTGAGGCCACCACAACAAAACTGCCGGACCATTCATTAATAAAGTTTCTTCTCTCTCTCTCTCACGGTGTATGCGCCTCCACCTGGCCAATCGTTCATAATGGATAGGTGCCCCAGCGACACAACGGCTCTGTTTATATCCACATGTGCTATGTACAGATTTGTGTACATCGTAGGCATGCACCTCTTCCTCCAAGCATGTTACAGATGCGGCAAGTTTTGTAGTTTTAGACGAATTTTCTACTCTTGGCCTTTTGCTATTGCGCAGTGTACTGCGCCATTTAGCGAACGCGGATAATACTAATGTCCAAAAATGATCAGCATGACAGCACGTGGTTTGACATTGCCAGATCAGGCAACTTTTGTATACTTTTTCTGATGCGAAAGCGTCAAATGGCCTATGCAAGGAGAAAGACAGCTTACGTCACCTGTAGCCGCGCAAAGGCACCTAAAATCGCATTACCATTGGCTGCGACGCCATGTCATGAGAGCGCCTCGACGATCTAGATCGGGCGATGCGAGTAGAGCAACGATGCCCTCACGCCTGCTGCCGCACTAACCCGCCTGTTATTGTTTGAGGGGAAAGGGCATCGCCTCGACGTCACGTCACCTTTGCTCTCACTCTCGGAAGCAATGTACAAGCACAAGGAGCTCAAGGCCAAGTTTCGAGAAATGCGCGCGGCTCCTGACAACCATTCTGCTTTGTGAAGATGGAATGGCAGCTAAAGCACATTGTTTTTCCTTTGAGAACTTTGACTGCTGTGAGCTTTCGCTGCCATTCCATCTTCACAGAGTGGAATGGTGGTATATTTTTATTTCATACTTATATAGCTATTTATTAAAAAAAGTTACAAGTACTCCTATTTCGTGATTGGTGTCTCGAAAGCCGTTCTAGCCTCAGGAATTATGTTAAGCATACCAGATTTATTTACTGCTGGCAACGATTTCCCAATTTACTCGCACGCCCTGAAGTGAAGAATTAGAAAGATAATTAGTGAATAATTTTAACTGGCTGTCTAGACATTGCGATTTCTTATACACGTAATTTCTATCTCTTCCAGAAATTCTGTGAAAACGCAGAACAGCTATCCCAGGCGATTTCAGAAATTATTTCGATATAAATAAAACAGGTAGAGCTATTCACCACCGAGACACTATGAAACCGATATGCGTCTGCGTAAGAAATTTAATCGTGCCTTTCTTCAGGCTTTGGAACGCGCAACCTGGTAGAAGCAAAGATGATTTAAGTTCCAGTCGACGTAGATGAAAGACAATGTCTTCCTCAGGGAGTTGTCGGTGTGAATGAGGTGCATGAACTATAGAATTTGTTCTCCGGCTCGCAGCGTCTCGGTCGTGAGCGTCGCATCGATAGCATGTCGCAACGCTAGGTGTCACGAGGGAATAATGCGAGAACGCATGGCGCACTACACCGTGTAGTGCCATCCGTACCAGTGCCGCGTGTTGGCACGGCATGGTGGTACCACAGTACTAGATATACCTACAGGATCGGTGCATATATTTAAAATGAGTGCCCTAACTCCGGGATCGGCCCAGGAAAGAGGCTAGAAATAAGAAACTCCATGCGAAAAAACAAGGACGGGGGGGGGGGGGGGCGACGGCAGAACTTGCCAAAAAGACATTGTTTTTTAAATAATAACACTTACTTCTAACTCATGCAAGTCAATGCTTTACCAATAGTCTGTTATTTTTCTGCACCAAAGTGCCCGCACCTTTCACGTGGTGAACGGAAGGTTTGTCTTCCTTTCACGCGGAAGACACATTTCCCGACCTCTGAGTAGTATTTCATTGCCTTCCACAGATGAGAAAGTCGTTAAACCTGTGTTTCTCACTCCTGGTATTTCGAGTGTGGCCCCCTCTATGCACTTTATTTGTTTCGGCGTGGAAATGTGAATCTGAAGAAAACATGTCTTTCTTCAATTATAAATTTCGTCTTGCTTCAGGTATGTTGTGAGCAACCGTCATTTGTGCGAATGGGCCCTAAAGTGAAGTCACATCAAGTAGACAATATCTATACTTAGCTAGTCAAAGTAATTAAAAAAGGATGGTGATCTTAAAACAGCGCGTTTTCGTTCAAAGAAACCAGCACCAAAACAAATAAACGCAAGTATTATTGGCGAATACTTTGTTTAGCTTCCATGACAGTGGTGAGGTTTTCAAGGGGCACACATTATTACTTATGTTTGTCTTGACGATTCCACGTAGCAGGTGCCGGATTGTACAAATAATTCACGCTTATAGGGTCGGTGTTATTGCCCGGAGACCAGCGTACGCGTTTTCTCAGTCCGCCGACGACGACGTAAATGAAAAATCCAGCCAATAGCGGACTCTTGTCATGAGTGAGTAGCTTAGCGAATATGGCCTGAAGCTATCTGTGAGTGCTCACATGCATTTCTCGCAGAAACAAGAACCAGTTGTCTTGGAAAACTGAAGACCAAAAGAGTAACGTTGCGGTCTTGCATACCAAAACTACGATCAGATTATCAGGCACTACGTATCGTGGGGGATCACCTGGAGTCGTTTAACGTGCACCCAATGCACAGTATACGCGAGCGTTTTTGCATTCTGCCCCCCATCAAAATGCAGCCGCCACACCCGCGGAATTGAGCCCGCGGCTCGGCAGTACATAAAGGGAAAACCAGACATTCACCCGTTCGTAGCAAATGCTACAAAGGAAGCCCATACGGATTCCTCGAAAGAAAAGCCTCGTAGTTGAAGGAAAATTAGTCCTGGTCCGCGCTCCTGCAAGGTTTGCTGAAGGGCTCCTGCAAGGTTTGCCAACGTTTTCGTTACTATTGGTATCACTCAAGCATTCATTGAATCATTCTTTTGTGAAAGCACATATAGATTTAGACACAAAGTAAATAACTACAAGCGGTATAAATAACATGGCGACGTCCTCCACGGTGTCCTTCATAGCCCGTTGTGGAGCATTGTCACGGTAAAGGCAACAATTTGATTATTTTTATGCCTGTCATTATAGGCTGACGGCACACACTTTGTAGGTATTCGTCTGACGAAAAATTTGGGCCACTCCCGAAGGCAGTGCAGTAAAACATGGCGTAGCACTGCACTGCCGATGTACTTGGCGGCAGCGAATCATTTGAATGACTACGTAAACTACTGGACTTTGTTGCTGCAGCGTTGCTGTTAGCATTATCGTCGACGATGTTTCTGACGTTGTTTTACAGCACCCACCTTATTTTCGGCGCGCGCTCTATTGTACGTATCAGCAATGTTTGAGGCCCATCCTCAATCGTTGAAGATGCAACTGACGGGCAAAGGCGCCGTATGGAGTAAGGAGCCAATTTCAAATTCTCTTTTTTCGTCTAAAAATTTTTTTAGCAATTAAGCTTTGCAAAACAAATTGTTCGGTGTCCTTTTATGAAACACGCAGGTGGACAGGTGGACCACAGATGGACCACAGGTGGACCACAGGTAGACCACAGGTGGACCACTGGTGGACACAGGTGGACACAGGTGGGCACAGGGGGGCCACCTCATGGCAGAATTCTCGACTGAAAACTGCACACACACGCAATTTTCGCAAATTTAAGGTAATTTTCCTGAATATTTCGTGGTTGTTGAATGCCAACATATCTTGTCGAATGGTTGGACGCAAAACCGCTATGAATACTTAAGAAAACTGTCACAAATAAATCTCAGGTCATTAATAAAGAACTCCAACATCCAATAAATTGATCTTCTTGATCACATATGTGTATACGTATGAACAATAATGTTGAGGTCAACAAAAGAGAGTGCATAGCAAAGTACACCATTTATAGGGTGTTGAGACGACATTTCCGCTTATATCGAATTAGGAATAATTTATGAATAATATTTCCTTGTGCACCGTGTTCTCATCTTAAAGGTGGCATTCAAATGACTCTCAGGCTAACGAAATTATTTTTTTTCTGCCGGAAATATCTTGGCAATGCGAATCCATACATCTAGGAAATACCCACAATATTAAAAAAGAAGAATTGGAGAGGCATGGCCTCTCTGTTCCGACATGGGGCTAGCCAACGGCTAGGTAGGGACCTGCAGGCCCCCGCTTAGCTCCTCAGGACCCCAATAAAGTCGTTTGCTGCTGCTGGAGAGAGTAGAGTTTTCAGCTGGTTCGTTTGGCGTGGAATCACCCGCTAGCTATTTCTTCCGACATTATAATCGAGCGTTCGTTATTTAAGCATACTGTTCTTCGTGCTGGATATCGGGCAAATGCAGTACATGCTACGTCAATGAGGTGGGGAGGGGGATGGCTGTGAGCTTTCTTTCTTCATCAATTTACCGTCCTTAACGGAGGGTTCGTGACGTAAAGTAGATCATTGGCCCGTGACCTTCAATCTCTCCTTCGGGTGCGAACTCTGCCTGTGCGGTGGTGCCCTCCACGAAAGGCGTACCTCAGGGCAGGGTGACCCACGGCAGGGTGACTCTGATGTATAGCGATTCGAAAGCGCATCTGTGCTACTAGCATAGCACAAGTGTAAGACAGTGACGCATGCAAAGTGCTTTTTACTGAAGAGGTCGTGGAAAGTGCTGAAAGTTTACGAGTGGCGATTGAAGGAAACGCTGCGAGCCTTAAAAATAATAAACATATCCCCGCGTCTTCCGCATGCCCCGTTAGAAATGGCAAAGGGCAATAGCAAAGAAAGGGAGCGCACTGTAAATGCGCGACAAGTGAAATTGCTTGACTAACAAGATGTCACGCACACGTGTGCGCTTCATGACGTCTGTTTTCTGATGAGAAAATCAGTCATGCATGCCAATTTCCTGACACGCTAGCACTGTTAAATGTACTGCCACGTCCACGAGAGAATTTGATGCCCTAAGCTCTCAAGAAAGCCTTAACATGTTCATGTCTGTGTTGCAGAACTATAGTTGCAGCAACAAGCACATTTTTTTTTCGTTTTTTTATCTGAAATGTTCCCAAATGTTCACGTGATGTCTTGTCTTTGCTTCTGCGCAGAACTTTTGAGGTACAACGCGTGCTTGGAACTTCGCAGATCCCATAAAGGTATGAAATGTCTTCTTTATTTCATCTTGCGAGCCTGACAACCATATCTTAACATTCGTGTGGAGACGTGTATGTGAACTTTGTGTGAAACGATTACCTACTAGTTTGCCGAGATTTTTCGTGTCCGCGTGAGCGGTGCTCTCACAAAAACAAACGGCAGCTGGAATTTGTATCCGAGTTTCCGCGAAACAGAATTATGTTTTCTCGTATATTTGAATTACTATCCGATGCTATCATGCCTGCAGGTAGTGTACAATCGTGGTTTAAACGAATTTTATAGGAATTTTTCTTTGAGAGATTCAATTATTTCAATAACGCACTTGCGCTAGGCGTAGGGCCAACAAGAATAAGAACGTATGCTGCTATAACGGTACCGCCACATAGCGGCCGCGACCCCTCAGAGAAACCACGAACACCAGCTGAAGCGGCAGCTGCAAAAGGGCTTTGTCTTTCACTTTCCGCGAAACATATTTATGTTTTCACGTACTTTCCAATAATGATCTGAAGGTATCATCTCTGAACCGAGGGTCGCGCTGCAGTCACTGACTTTGGGACCCTCGTCTGCATACTATCTCTTACCTATTCATTGTTACTGAATGGAGAATAAACGGAAACTGAAACTGCAGCTTGCATGTAAGTCGTACTTTACGCATTTTCTGACGCAATCTACTTTTAAAGATTGATTTAGTTCAATAATGCACTAGCCCTTGGCGGAGGGCCTAGAAGGGTGAGGAGGTGTGCTTCCCTTGCGCATATGGGCGCGTGCACGTGACGTAAGCCGCTTGTGGTAGGGGGGCTTGCCTAACGTCGGCAACACCTTCAGTCTACATCCACTTTCAGAGGGTGGAACTGGGCGTATCTTTTTCTTCGTTTGTTTCAGCGGGGTTTTACAGCATCGGCTGTATATTGCAATACCGCTTCTGTGGCTTGGCTTTATAGACAGGCTGACAAAATTTGCGAGGTAAGTATCTATGATCAGGCGTTCAAAACAACATCTCTGATTTACGTTCTCATTCCTGAGTTTATTAATTTATTGCCTACCTGAGAGTGTGTGCGGTTAAAGCCTTCCACTCCTAAATAATTATGTGAAGGTATTATAACGCAGTCATAATTCTTGAAGATGCGATTCGATCAACCCGTTAGAGTTTTTACATGAAATAAGCTCTTAGCAAAACTTTCGGTACTGCATGAGCACATTTAGATACATATACCAAGGTCAACACTTCTACCCTGTCCGTCCCATCAGCACATGACATTCTTGCAGGCCAGTCCACGTACAAGGAAAGTCGTTTAAGCGCCAGCTCTGTTGATATATTTTAGCCAGTCGGTTGATTTAGCCAGTCGATCGATTTAGAGCAATGACTTGTCCCGTCGTGGGAATACATTCAGTACCATGATTATTCGGATATAGACCTACCCTTTTTTTTTCAAAAATGTTACAGAAGATCAGAATTGTGACCAAATATTCTCTACCTATATTCGTGAACGCAGCTAAAATAAGTACCGAGCTAACAGAGTTCCCCCGTCGCGTCCATTGTAAAACTAATCCGGAGATTATCCAGCATGGTTTTGAGAAAGGCTTCACATCCAACGCACTCGAAGGAACCCCGGACGACGTCACCTGGAATGCCTAGTTCCAACGAGAACGGGCCTTTTGGTATTGACTAGCGACATTCAGAAACTGGACAAAGAGTAAAATAAGGCTGTGTCATTTTCATCAAAGTTTTTCGTTTCTTTAAAAAAAAGATGGTTTGGCCTTTATTCGAAAACCTATATATTTCTCGGCGTGTTTATTATAAAATGTCGGCCTATATGCATTCTGTTCGACCTATTTTCTAGTAGATAGGGTGCACTTCAAGCTGGCGACGGTGAACGAGTGGTGGCGATGATGTGCTGCGGCAACTAAAGTTCTTGATATCGTCCGGTAGAGACTCCACGGAAATGGTGCAATATCTGGAACGATAACAGACGCAAGCCTGTATTAAGGCGTTAAAGAGTGTTTTTGGCTCTATGCATCAAGCAAAATACAGTATATAATAATCTGTTTTACGATGAGCTCATGTGACCCCACGGTCTACCGAGCTAGTGCCCGACAGTGCAGAAGATGGACACGTGTGCCTGAATATGAGCAATTAATTTGTCGACTCTAAATCGCAACTCGTCCTACTGACAAATACTGGTTTCCTCCGCTCGGTACGCTGCGCGTTATGGTGCTTTTCTTGGCAGGCGAGGTCTCAGCACCGGTCGTCCATGCGATATCACCCGCCTATGTCCAGCTTCGACCAGTGTGAATTGCTGCTAGATTCGGAAAGAAGTGAAAAAGGCAATCTTTGGCGCGCTACGTTTAATAAACAACCACAGCAAAATAATCTTTTGAACTCTGACGAAAATATAAGGTGATAGGTATAAAAGGAAATAGTGATACGGAATATTGAATTTTTTCGAGGCTATGTTCCTCGTTCGGCAGTTCACGTCAGCCTGCAGAAATACTTTCTTCGGCGATGCTTGCAATTGCATTTCAAAAAGATTTTGTGCTTTGCCGGTATAGAAAACTAAACAAGCTCTGCCTACATAGAAGAAAGCACGCTGACGCTGTGGCGAAATGCAGCTTTGGAAATGAGTGTGCGTCGCTATGTTCCTCTGCTTTTGACCACAGCATGTCCAGGTTTCAATTCTGCTGGCGGTCTAGTTTGTCAGCCGGTGAGTAGTTAATGGCAGAATGCTTTAACCCTGGTAAAGGTAACCTATATTATCGCAGGCTATTGCTGAGGCATCATCCTGTCTGCGTTATGCTATCGAACGAGTCAATGCTCTCACAATGTGCTGTTTGGATCGCACCGCTGGTACGAGTTGTTGTGGTCGCACCGCTGGTGCGATTGGTTGGGAACTCGGCGCTGACGCCCGTGGTTGTACCTGGGTCGCAAGCCCCAAGGGTAGCGTTGGCCTGGCGGCCTGGGGTACAACTGGAAGCATCCGAAGGTCCCGGCAAAGCATGAGTCGACTGGTAACAACAAAACAACTTGTTTATTTTAACATCGCAAAGAGTTGGCGGTCAGGTTGACCGAAGTAGAGAGACGGGAGAGCACTTTACTCCACAGAAGAAATCGGAGCCCTCTCTTTTTGGCGTCCGGGGGCAGCTGTTTTTATACTCTCGCAGTTGAGGGCAAGAAGGAACCCCTCAATAGACGAGCACGTGATTGTACAATGGGCTAAGGTGACGCACACTGTCGTAGCGCCGCCGGTCGGGCACAAAGACTGGGAGGAGAAGGTAACTTCGGCTCTCGTAGCGCCTCTGGTCGGGCACAATGACTGGAAGGAGAAGGTAACCTCGGCTCTCGTAGCGCCTCTGGTCGGGCACAATGACTGGGAGGAGAAGGTGACCCCCTGCTGTCGCATCGCCGCCGGTCGGGCACAATGGCACATACACTCACACACGCACATGAAGACACGTGGCATCAGAACATGCCTGGAAACGCCTGGAAACGCCTGGAAACGCCTGGAAACGCCTGGCGGGGAGCGTAGCGGCGACGCCGAACGGGCCAAAATGTCTGCCGCTTTGTTGCAATCGCGCCGGCTAAACCGCGCGTCGTAGGCGAAACGTAACAGACCGCCCCGCCGGGGGAAGGAGATCCCGATGGACAGGGGACTGCATCCGCTGTCCGGAGGGATGTCGCTCGATGATGCTCATAACCGAAGTCGGGCGTCCCTCGACGTTTCTTGAGCGCAGCGCACAGAGAAGGCCTCGTTCTCTCGTTCAGGTTCGCACAGGACACTGCAAAGTGACTTCGGGAGAGTTCACATTTTTGTTCTCGTTCCCGGCAAGCGTTAGAACTACGCTGAAACTCAACCGCTCAGTCAGCAAGCACGGCACAACCCTCACTAAGCCCTGCCAGGCTCTTTCCCCTTCTATACCACTGCCTAGTTCCTTACAGTAGCCTAGCAGCACTTAGAACGCGTCCACAAATTGGAAAATTACACTAGAAAGCATGTCATCACTTTGAAACACTAAACAAAAGCAATATGTTAAAAATCCTGCCTCAGGAAGAAAAACATCAGTAACAAACAATTTTGAGGCTGATTCCTACGTTAGGGGCTTCGACTTAAGCCATCGGCGTTACCGTTGAGACTCCCCTTTTTGTAACGCACCTCAAAGGAATATTGTTGCAAAGCGAGGCTCCAGCGCAGGAGGCGGCCATTTTTGAGAGAGATGGTCTGCAGCCATTGGAGAGGGCAGTGATCCGTCTCAATGATAAACCTCGAGCCGGCTAGATAGCATGACAATTTCTGAACGGCCCACACGAGACATGCACACTCTTTCTCGGTGGCGCTATACGCCTGCTCACGACTGGTTAGCTTACGACTAGCATACAGGACGGGGTGTTCTACTTCTCCCTTTTCCCGTTGGCATAGTACAACGCCCATGCCTCGCTCACTAGCATCGCACTGAACAACGAAACCTTTTGTATAGTCTGGCGATCGTAGCACAGGCTGGCTTGTTAGGGCACTCTTTAGGGCGCTAAAAGCTCTTTCCTTTGTCTCGTCCCAGACGACTGTTTGGGGCTCTGTTTTTCTTAGAGCATCCGTCAGGGTAGCCGCGATATCAGAGTACCTGGGGATGTACCTCTGATAGTAGCCGGCGACACCTAAGAACGACCGAATATCGGTCTTTGTGCGCGGTTGCGGAAAGTCTCGCACAGCGGCCACTTTTATTTCAGAGGGGCGGCGACGACCCTGACCAATCACGTGACCGAGGTAGACAACCTCGGCCTGTGCTAACTGGCACTTAGGAGCCTTTACTGTCAAGCCCGCTTCGCGCAGGCGGGTTAGCACTGCCCGTAAGGGTGCCATATGCTCAGACCAGGATGCGGAGAATATCGCTACGTCGTCTAGATACGGTAAAGCGAATTCTTGCTGTCCCCGCAACACTTTATCCATGAGGCTTGAAAAACAGTATGGCGCGTTCTTCAAACCAAAACTCAACACTTTAGGACGGAATGTTCCCATTGGTGAAATGAACGCCGCATACCTACTAGCCTCTTCTGTGAGTGGAACCTGCCAATAACCCCTGACAAGATCTAGGATCGAAATAAACTGAGCGCTACTTTCTCAAGGCGCTCCTCGATGTTAGGGATCGGATAAATTTGATCCTTAGTGATGGAATTAAGCCTGCGGTAGTCGACGCAGGGACGAGGTTCCTTGCCCGGTACCTCAACTAAAATCAAAGGGGAGGTATAATCACTCTCACCTGCCTCAATAACACCGAGCTGTAGCATTTTCTTTACCTCAGCCTCCATAATATCGTTCTGGCGGGGTGACACCCGATACGCCTTGGATCGTACTGGCTCTGGGGAGGTAAGTTCTATATCATGAGTAAGTACAGAAGTCCTACCAGGCCTCTCAGAGAACAGACCTTGAAACTCTTGTAAGAGCTGGTGTAGTTCGGTTTTCTGCTCAGGCGACAGCGGTGCTTTACTGATAAGGTCACTAATGACTTGACCGGTGTCTTCCCTGTTCGTCACTGAGCCTAGTCCCGGAAGCTCGACCGGAAGCTCTTCAGGAACGTTTACCATCATGCACACCACTGCTTCCCTTTGTCTATAAGGTTTGAGCAGATTACAGTGGTAAACTTGCTGTGCTTTCCGCTTTCCTGGCAGACTTACCACGTAGTTAACGTCCGACAGTTTCTGAACAATTCGTGCTGGGCCCTCCCACTGCACGTCTAGTTTGTTGTTTAGCGATGTGCGCAATATCATGACCTCATCGCCCACCTCAAAACGACGGGCCCTGGCGGTCCGATCATAATAAACCTTGGCCCTCTGCTGGGCCTTTGTCATTGCTTCACCTGACAACTCCTGTGCCCTTCTTAAGCGTTCGAGGAGCTTAAGCACGTACTCCACCACGACTGGGTCGTCGCCCCTGCCTTCCCATGATTCTCGAAGCATGCGAAGCGGAGACCGAAGCGAGCGACCGTACACCAGCTCAGCTGGCGAAAACCCCGTAGCTGCATGCGGCGCGGTTCTTAATGCAAACATCACCCCAGGCATACACAGCTCCCAGTCAGTTTGATGTTCAAAACACAAGGCTCTCAACACGCGCTTCATGACGGAGTGGAGCTTCTCAACGGAATTCGACTGAGGGTGGTACACTGAGCTGTGTAGCAGCTTTACCCCACACCTTTCGAGAAAAGTTGTCGTCAAAGCGCTAGTAAACACTGTGCCCTGATCTGATTGGATTTCTGCAGGAAAACCAACTCGCGCAAATATGGACAGTAGTGCATTGACTATCTCAACTGAGCTGAGTTCTTTAAGCGGCACTGCTTCAGGGAACTTTGTCGCTGGGCAGATCACAGTCAAAATGTGTCTGTACCCCGTGGCTGTTACCGGCAGAGGTCCCACTGTATCAATAACGAGCCGTCTAAAAGGCTCCGTAATGATAGGTACCAATTTCAACGGCGCCCTCGATTTGTCCCCTGGTTTGCCCACCCGCTGACAGGTGTCACATGACCTCACGAAGTGGTCTGCGTCCCGAAAACACCCTGGCCAATAGTACTCTTGCAAGAGACGGTCCTTAGTTTTCTTAACTCCTAGGTGTCCGGACCACGAACCCCCATGCGTCAAGCGCAACAGATCCTGACGATAGCATTGAGGCACGATCAGCTGATCGAACTCCACTCCTCTGCGGTCTAGATACTTCCGGTACAGGACTCCACCTCTTTCCACAAAACGCGCATTTTTCCTGGCGATACCTTCCTTGACATTGCAGCGTATGTTTTCTAGGCTACCATCCTTCTTTTGCTCGGCTATCAAAGCCGACCGGCTGACTTTTAGCAACCTATCAAGTCCGTCTGACGTAGGCGCGATGAGCAAATCAGTAGATAGCTCTTCTAACTTTCCCGTGTCGGGCGTTTCCTCTCCAGTATCTGGCGCCTTCAACGCTACAGGCTCAATTTTATTCAGTTTGGGCGTGCTCTAATATCGGCTTGCTGCGCCTCTGACCCTTTTTCGTTGTTTGATAACATCGGCCCCGCAACTACCGCCTTTGCAGCGAGCTCCCGAACCTTCGATCTGGTTAAGGCCTGAACGCTAGCCTCACCAAACAAAAGCCCCTTCTCGCGCAGGAGGTGATCGGACCTGTTTGAAAATAGGTACGGGTACTGGGGGGGCAGCATAGATGACACTGCCGCCTCCGTCTCAAGCGCTCCGAAAGGTCCTTCAATAAGCACCTTTGCTACTGGCAGACACACGCTATGAGCTTCCACGGCTTGCTTGATCCATGCGCACTCGCCTGTGAACATATGGGGTTCTACGTAAGTGGGGTGAACTACATCCATCGTAGCTGCGGAATCGCGAAGCACTCGGCACTCTTTCCCGTTCACGAGGAGGTCTCGCATGTAAGGCTCGAGAAGCTTCATGTTCTCGTCAGTGCTGCCTATTGAAAAAAACACAACTTTTGGTGTTGTTTCCGGACACTGCGCCGAAAAGTGACCCGGCTTCTGGCACGTATAACAAACGCGCGCTTGCCTCATCTCGAACCGCTTTCTGCGTTCGGCTTCGGCTGCCGCCGTCTCCTTAGGTTCGGTCGCACTGCTTCCACTCGCATCCGCACTACGCGTGTTCCCCTTTGCTCTCATGGGTGTGAACTTCGGCCTCTCAAACTTCGAGCCAAATTCACCCTTTTGACCGTCCTTAGCTCCGCGAGCCCGACGCGTCACAAACTCCTCGGCTAGCTCAGCGGCTTTAGCCACCGTACAAACGTCTGGCCTATCCAAGACCCAGTATCGCACGTTCTCCGGTAACCGACTATAAAACTGTTCTAGCCCGAAGCACTGCAGAACTTTATCGTGGTCACCAAACGCTTTCTCTTCTTTGAGCCACTCCTGCATGTTTGACATAAGCCTATACGCAAACTCTGTATATGACTCACTTTTGCCTTTCTCATTTTCCCGAAACTTCCGACGGAACGCCTCCGCAGACAGCCTGTACTTTTTTAGAAGACTCGATTTCACTGTGTCGAAATCCTCTGCCTCCTCTCTATCCAAGCGAGCGACTACGTCGGCCGCCTCGCCGGGTAACAAAGTGAGCAAGCGCTGTGGCCACGTTTCCCGAGAGAACCCCTGCTTCTCGCACGTTCGCTCAAAGTTAACCAGGAACAAACCAATGTCCTCTCCAAGCTTAAACGGCCGCATCAGGTCAGTCATTTTGAACAATACGCGTTCTCCTGCACCGTGTGCCTGACTTCCATTACGAGCGCGTTCTATCTCTATCTCGAGACGCTTCATTTCCAAAGCGTGTTGACGGTCGCGCTCTTCTTTTTCTTTCTCTTTTTGTTCTTTAAGTTCGCGCTCCTGTCTTTTTGCAGTCTCCCTTTCCTCAATGGTCTCAAGGCATTCCGACAGCTCGTCATCCTCAGCTTCTAACTCAAGAATAGCCCTTAGCAGTTCTGGTTTTCTGAGTTTGTCCGAGACATTCAGACCCAACTCTCTTGCAAGCTCCAGCAATTTCGGTTTGCGCAACGACTTCAAATCCATGGCTGCTCTGAATGCTGCTTTCTCTACTGCTTACTATTGTCTTGCCGCAAACTAACCCGGCAGCAACGACAACCACAATTACCAGCTCTGTTTCTGACACTAACAAAAGCCTGGCAAAGCTCAGAAGAAGAAAGTCCCGCACTCACCAAACCTCGCAGCCAAGAGTCCAGCGCAGTCGTTCCGCTGCAGGCAACCAGTCATCACACAGGGCTCGTTGCACTGCTCCCGGATCGTCGTTGAGCTGCTCAGCTTACAGTCAACTGCATCTCTTCGCTGCTGGCCTCCGTTGTCGCGATCCTACCGCTGGCAGACAGTTGTTTGGATCGCACCGCTGGTACGAGTTGTTGTGGTCGCACCGCTGGTGCGATTGGTTGGGAACTCGGCGCTGACGCCCGTGGTTGTACCTGGGTCGCAAGCCCCAAGGGTAGCGTTGGCCTGGCGGCCTGGGGTACAACTGGAAGCATCCGAAGGTCCCGGCAAAGCATGAGTCGACTGGTAACAACAAAACAACTTGTTTATTTTAACATCGCAAAGAGTTGGCGGTCAGGTTGACCGAAGTAGAGAGACGGGAGAGCACTTTACTCCACAGAAGAAATCGGAGCCCTCTCTTTTTGGCGTCCGGGGGCAGCTGTTTTTATACTCTCGCAGTTGAGGGCAAGAAGGAACCCCTCAATAGACGAGCACGTGATTGTACAATGGGCTAAGGTGACGCACACTGTCGTAGCGCCGCCGGTCGGGCACAAAGACTGGGAGGAGAAGGTAACTTCGGCTCTCGTAGCGCCTCTGGTCGGGCACAATGACTGGAAGGAGAAGGTAACCTCGGCTCTCGTAGCGCCTCTGGTCGGGCACAATGACTGGGAGGAGAAGGTGACCCCCTGCTGTCGCATCGCCGCCGGTCGGGCACAATGGCACATACACTCACACACGCACATGAAGACACGTGGCATCGGAACATGCCTGGAAACGCCTGGAAACGCCTGGAAACGCCTGGCGGGGAGCGTAGCGGCGACGCCGAACGGGCCAAAATGTCTGCCGCTTTGTTGCAATCGCGCCGGCTAAACCGCGCGTCGTAGGCGAAACGTAACAGACCGCCCCGCCGGGGGAAGGAGATCCCGATGGACAGGGGACTGCATCCGCTGTCCGGAGGGATGTCGCTCGATGATGCTCATAACCGAAGTCGGGCGTCCCTCGACGTTTCTTGAGCGCAGCGCACAGAGAAGGCCTCGTTCTCTCGTATAGGTTCGCACAGGACACTGCAAAGTGACTTCGGGAGAGTTCACATTTTTGTTCTCGTTCCCGGCAAGCGTTAAAACTACGCTGAAACTCAACCGCTCAGTCAGCAAGCACGGCACAACCCTCACTAAGCTCTGCCAGGCTCTTTCCCCTTCTATACCACTGCCTAGTTCCTTACAGTAGTCTAGCAGCACTTAGAACGCGTCCACAAATTGGAAAATTACACTAGAAAGCATGTCATCACTTTGAAACACTAAACAAAAGCAATATGTTAAAAATCCTGCCTCAGGAAGAAAAACATCAGTAACAAACAATTTTGAGGCTGATTCCTACGTTAGGGGCTTCGACTTAAGCCATCGGCGTTACCGTTGAGACTCCCCTTTTTATAACGCACCTCAAAGGAATATTGTTGCAAAGCGAGGCTCCAGCGCAGGAGGCGGCCATTTTTGAGAGAGATGGTCTGCAGCCATTGGAGAGGGCCGTGATCCGTCTCAATGATAAACCTCGAGCCGGCTAGATAGCGTGACAATTTCTGAACGGCCCACACGAGACATGCACACTCTTTCTCGGTGGCGCTATACGCCTGCTCACGACTGGTTAGCTTACGACTAGCATACAGGACGGGGTGTTCTACTTCTCCCTTTTCCCGTTGGCATAGTACAACGCCCATGCCTCGCTCACTAGCATCGCACTGAACAACGAACCCTTTTGTATAGTCTGGCGATCGTAGCACAGGCTGGCTTGTTAGGGCACTCTTTAGGGCGCTAAAAGCTCTTTCCTTTGTCTCGTCCCAGACGACTGTTTGGGGCTCTGTTTTTCTTAGAGCATCCGTCAGGGGAGCCGCGATATCAGAGTACCTGGGGATGTACCTCTGATAGTAGCCGGCGACACCTAAGAACGACCGAATATCGGTCTTTGTGCGCGGTTGCGGAAAGTCTCGCACAGCGGCCACTTTTATTTCAGAGGGGCGGCGACGACCCTGACCAATCACGTGACCGAGGTAGACAACCTCGGCCTGTGCTAACTGGCACTTAGGAGCCTTTACTGTCAAGCCCGCTTCGCGCAGGCGGGTTAGCACTGCCCGTAAGTGTGCCATATGCTCAGACCAGGATGCGGAGAATATCGCTACGTCGTCTAGATACGGTAAAGCGAATTCTTGCTGTCCCCGCAACACTTTATTCATGAGGCTTGAAAAACAGTATGGCGCGTTCTTCAAACCAAAACTCAACACTTTAGGACGGAATGTTCCCATTGGTGAAATGAACGCCGCATACCTACTAGCCTCTTCTGTGAGTGGAACCTGCCAATAACCCCTGACAAGATCTAGGGTGGAAATAAACTGAGCGCTACTAACTTTCTCAAGGCGCTCCTCGATGTTAGGGATCGGATAAATTTGATCCTTAGTGATGGAATTAAGCCTGCGGTAGTCGACGCAGGGACGAGGTTCCTTGCCCGGTACCTCAACTAAAATCAAAGGGGAGGTATAATCACTCTCACCTGCCTCAATAACACCGAGCTGTAGCATTTTCTTTACCTCAGCCTCCATAATATCGTTCTGGCGGGGTGACACCCGATACGCCTTGGATCGTACTGGCTCTGGGGAGGTAAGTTCTATATCATGAGTAAGTACAGAAGTCCTACCAGGCCTCTCAGAGAACAGACCTTGAAACTCTTGTAAGAGCTGGTGTAGTTCGGTTTTCTGCTCAGGCGACAGCGGTGCTTTACTGATAAGGTCACTAATGACTTGACCGGTGTCTTCCCTGTTCGTCACTGAGCCTAGTCCCGGAAGCTCGACCGGAAGCTCTTCAGGAACGTTTACCATCATGCACACCACTGCTTCCCTTTGTCTATAAGGTTTGAGCAGATTACAGTGGTAAACTTGCTGTGCTTTCCGCTTTCCTGGCAGACTTACCACGTAGTTAACGTCCGACAGTTTCTGAACAATTCGTGCTGGGCCCTCCCACTGCACGTCTAGTTTGTTGTTTAGCGATGTGCGCAATATCATGACCTCATCGCCCACCTCAAAACGACGGGCCCTGGCGGTCCGATCATAATAAACCTTGGCCCTCTGCTGGGCCTTTGTCATTGCTTCACCTGACAACTCCTGTGCCCTTCTTAAGCGTTCGAGGAGCTTAAGCACGTACTCCACCACGACTGGGTCGTCGCCCCTGCCTTCCCATGATTCTCGAAGCATGCGAAGCGGAGACCGAAGCGAGCGACCGTACACCAGCTCAGCTGGCGAAAACCCCGTAGCTGCATGCGGCGCGGTTCTTAATGCAAACATCACCCCAGGCAGACACAGCTCCCAGTCAGTTTGATGTTCAAAACACAAGGCTCTCAACACGCGCTTCATGACGGAGTGGAGCTTCTCAACGGAATTCGACTGAGGGTGGTACACTGAGCGTTGTAGCAGCTTTACCCCACACCTTTCGAGAAAAGTTGTCGTCAAAGCGCTAGTAAACACTGTGCCCTGATCTGATTGGATTTCTGCAGGAAAACCAACTCGCGCAAATATGGACAGTAGTGCATTGACTATCTCAACTGAGCTGAGTTCTTTAAGCGGCACTGCTTCAGGGAACTTTGTCGCTGGGCAGATCACAGTCAAAATGTGTCTGTACCCCGTGGCTGTTACCGGCAGAGGTCCCACTGTATCAATAACGAGCCGTCTAAAAGGCTCCGTAATGATAGGTACCAATTTCAACGGCGCCCTCGATTTGTCCCCTGGTTTGCCCACCCGCTGACAGGTGTCACATGACCTCACGAAGTGGTCTGCGTCCCGAAAACACCCTGGCCAATAGTACTCTTGCAAGAGACGGTCCTTAGTTTTCTTAACTCCTAGGTGTCCGGACCACGAACCCCCATGCGTCAAGCGCAACAGATCCTGACGATAGCATTGAGGCACGATCAGCTGATCGAACTCCACTCCTCTGCGGTCTAGATACTTCCGGTACAGGACTCCACCTCTTTCCACAAAACGCGCATTTTTCCTGGCGATACCTTCCTTGACATTGCAGCGTATGTTTTCTAGGCTACCATCCTTCTTTTGCTCGGCTATCAAAGCCGACCGGCTGACTTTTAGCAACCTATCAAGTCCGTCTGACGTAGGCGCGATGAGCAAATCAGTAGATAGCTCTTCTAACTTTCCCGTGTCGGGCGTTTCCTCTCCAGTATCTGGCGCCTTCAACGCTACAGGCTCAATTTTATTCAGTTTGGGCGTGCTCTAATATCGGCTTGCTGCGCCTCTGACCCTTTTTCGTTGTTTGATAACATCGGCCCCGCAACTACCGCCTTTGCAGCGAGCTCCCGAACCTTCGATCTGGTTAAGGCCTGAACGCTAGCCTCACCAAACAAAAGCCCCTTCTCGCGCAGGAGGTGATCGGACCTGTTTGAAAATAGGTACGGGTACTGGGGGGGCAGCATAGATGACACTGCCGCCTCCGTCTCAAGCGCTCCGAAAGGTCCTTCAATAAGCACCTTTGCTACTGGCAGACACACGCTATGAGCTTCCACGGCTTGCTTGATCCATGCGCACTCGCCCGTGAACATATGGGGTTCTATACGTAAGAGGGGTGAACTACATCCATCGTAGCTGCGGAATCGCGAAGCACTCGGCACTCTTTCCCGTTCACGAGGAGGTCTCGCATGTAAGGCTCGAGAAGCTTCATGTTCTCGTCAGTGCTGCCTATTGAAAAAAACACAACTTTTGGTGTTGTTTCCGGACACTGCGCCGAAAAGTGACCCGGCTTCTGGCACGTATAACAAACGCGCGCTTGCCTCATCTCGAACCGCTTTCTGCGTTCGGCTTCGGCTGCCGCCGTCTCCTTAGGTTCGGTCGCACTGCTTCCACTCGCATCCGCACTACGCGTGTTCCCCTTTGCTCTCATGGGTGTGAACTTCGGCCTCTCAAACTTCGAGCCAAATTCACCCTTTTGACCGTCCTTAGCTCCGCGAGCCCGACGCGTCACAAACTCCTCGGCTAGCTCAGCGGCTTTAGCCACCGTACAAACGTCTGGCCTATCCAAGACCCAGTATCGCACGTTCTCCGGTAACCGACTATAAAACTGTTCTAGCCCGAAGCACTGCAGAACTTTATCGTGGTCACCAAACGCTTTCTCTTCTTTGAGCCACTCCTGCATGTTTGACATAAGCCTATACGCAAACTCTGTATATGACTCACTTTTGCCTTTCTCATTTTCCCGAAACTTCCGACGGAACGCCTCCGCAGACAGCCTGTACTTTTTTAGAAGACTCGATTTCACTGTGTCGAAATCCTCTGCCTCCTCTCTATCCAAGCGAGCGGCTACGTCGGCCGCCTCGCCGGGTAACAAAGTGAGCAAGCGCTGTGGCCACGTTTCCCGAGAGAACCCCTGCTTCTCGCACGTTCGCTCAAAGTTAACCAGGAACAAACCAATGTCCTCTCCAAGCTTAAACGGCCGCATCAGGTCAGTCATTTTGAACAATACGCGTTCTCCTGCACCGTGTGCCTGACTTCCATTACGAGCGCGTTCTATCTCTATCTCGAGACGCTTCATTTCCAAAGCGTGTTGACGGTCGCGCTCTTCTTTTTCTTTCTCTTTTTGTTCTTTAAGTTCGCGCTCCTGTCTTTTTGCAGTCTCCCTTTCCTCAATGGTCTCAAGGCATTCCGACAGCTCGTCATCCTCAGCTTCTAACTCAAGAATAGCCCTTAGCAGTTCTGGTTTTCTGAGTTTGTCCGAGACATTCAGACCCAACTCTCTTGCAAGCTCCAGCAATTTCGGTTTGCGCAACGACTTCAAATCCATGGCTGCTCTGAATGCTGCTTTCTCTACTGCTTACTATTGTCTTGCCGCAAACTAACCCGGCAGCAACGACAACCACAATTACCAGCTCTGTTTCTGACACTAACAAAAGCCTGGCAAAGCTCAGAAGAAGAAAGTCCCGCACTCACCAAACCTCGCAGCCAAGAGTCCAGCGCAGTCGTTCCGCTGCAGGCAACCAGTCATCACACAGGGCTCGTTGCACTGCTCCCGGATCGTCGTTGAGCTGCTCAGCATACAGTCAACTGCATCTCTTCGCTGCTGGCCTCCGTTGTCGCGATCCTACCGCTGGCAGACAGTTGTTTGGATCGCACCGCTGGTACGAGTTGTTGTGGTCGCACCGCTGGTGCGATTGGTTGGGAACTCGGCGCTGACGCCCGTGGTTGTACCTGGGTCGCAAGCCCCAAGGGTAGCGTTGGCCTGGCGGCCTGGGGTACAACTGGAAGCATCCGAAGGTCCCGGCAAAGCATGAGTCGACTGGTAACAACAAAACAACTTGTTTATTTTAACATCGCAAAGAGTTGGCGGTCAGGTTGACCGAAGTAGAGAGACGGGAGAGCACTTTACTCCACAGAAGAAATCGGAGCCCTCTCTTTTTGGCGTCCGGGGGCAGCTGTTTTTATACTCTCGCAGTTGAGGGCAAGAAGGAACCCCTCAATAGACGAGCACGTGATTGTACAATGGGCTAAGGTGACGCACACTGTCGTAGCGCCGCCGGTCGGGCACAAAGACTGGGAGGAGAAGGTAACTTCGGCTCTCGTAGCGCCTCTGGTCGGGCACAATGACTGGAAGGAGAAGGTAACCTCGGCTCTCGTAGCGCCTCTGGTCGGGCACAATGACTGGGAGGAGAAGGTGACCCCCTGCTGTCGCATCGCCGCCGGTCGGGCACAATGGCACATACACTCACACACGCACATGAAGACACGTGGCATCGGAACATGCCTGGAAACGCCTGGAAACGCCTGGCGGGGAGCGTAGCGGCGACGCCGAACGGGCCAAAATGTCTGCCGCTTTGTTGCAATCGCGCCGGCTAAACCGCGCGTCGTAGGCGAAACGTAACAGTGCGAACAAATAGCACGAGGTCTACAAACGGCAGCAAGTGCGGGTTCAGGCGAAAATGATCAAATTGACTCTGCTGAAGTTATACTAGGACATCTATTTGCGCTTAACGTGTTCCCCGGAGTAATGATGGGAACCAGCTACTCCATCGCGGATCTACGACGAACAGATCATTCAAAGACGCAACATGAACGCGATACCAATGGTAAATGGTGAATCAGTGACTCGCCAAAGCTTCAGCATTAGTACGTGTCATACCGGTTTCTATAAACCGAATCGACAGAAATAAATTGTGCATCTCGGCCGATCATCGTCATTTGCCACACGTTCTGTGATTCTGATTAGATGATGCATCTGACTTTGTCATCGGACAACGCATATGCGTTTAACATAGATTTTGATAAATATACATTACTATATTTCCGCGTGGCTACTTTGCATGATTTACAAAAGTCACGTTTATTTTAGACTAATTCACTTCTTGCATATTGTGTTGTCTATCTTTCACTCTATCGGCGTCGTTTCCCGTTTCTCTACATTTTGTCCCCATGCGCTATTTAGCCTGACATTGCGCTCTATTGTGTTATTTAGCATTCCTTAATCTCTAAGAAATAACGTGCAGATAATTGACTATTTCAGTGCGTGTAGCCCAGGCCACGCAGGGCCACAGCACCACCAAGTTTGCATACAACCTATGTCCACGTTACCGACATGGGGAGCCCCGAGCTTTCACCTCAGCGTGGGCTCTGCCCTAAAGTTGCCTGTCACTTGAAGGGCTTTGCGTTGCAGATTGCTGCAAAGTGAAAACGACAACGAAGACAGAAAAACGGCGTTCGCCGTGACGTGAGGCGGACGTCATCACACGCGCCAGAGCAACTTCGGAACGTTGGGGAGAGGGACTGTCACAGAATAAACGGGCGCAGTGTTCCCGTTCTTGTGTGAGCGTTATTATGCTCCTGGTCGTCCGGCCGGATGCCATTCCTACTCGGCAGAATCAAAGCAGTCGAGTTATAACAGTGGCGACGAGCAGCGAACCAGCACCTTGATGAACATGCACTGCTGCCATGGCGCACCAAGTTCCACAGTTCGACGACGACAAGGACAAGTGGTCGTCGTACTACATCAGAATGGAGCCGTACTTTGAGGGTAGCGACATCGTCGACGACTCTAAAAGAAGAGCGCTTCTCATATCGGCACTGGGTTCGAAGCCTATCGACGTACTGAGTGGGCCTTGTGCCCCACGGAAGGTGAGTGAGTTAACCTGCCCGGAAGCGATTACCATTCTCGAAGAATATAAACCCAGTGTCGTCTATTCTTACAACTGTTTCCGACCGGGCCACATGCGCCGATCCTTTCCATTTACAGCGCCAGATAAAGCTGTACTAGCTGGCGCAGTGTCTTACCGATGTGGACTCTGCAAGACCGATGACCACCAGATCACTTCTCCAACTTGTTCCATAAAGCAAAAGACCACTCAGAAGGTTCGTCGCGGGATTCATAAGCAATGGCCTCAGAATTCTGCCACACAACCAGTGCCGACATCTAACAGGTTTGCGGCGCTCCAGTGGGATGACGACGGCTGGCCAGAGCTTTCCGAGCCCGACCCGCCTTCACCCCATTCCCAACAGACCCACAGTGACAAAGTTCGCAAACACCGCCGTCACCAGCTCGTTACACAGAAGCAGAGCGTGTCAGAACATCCGCGCGGTGATATGGCAGCAGTTGACAAGAGATTGCCCGCCTTTTAGCGGAGGTATCCAAGCTCCGACAGCACCGTGAACTACTTGCGCGTCGGCGTCATGCAGTGGAATCTCACACCACTACAACTATCGATTCCGCTGCGTCATCGTCTCTTTCACGCCCTGCTGTATCGTTCGCAGAGCCTACCAGGTCTTCTGCTCCGTTGCCGGATAACTCTACAACATCCCTTGTGTGGTTCATGGTCAGCCAGTTATCCAACCTGACATCTGTGATTTTACAATGCCTGGGCTCGTAATCAAAATTGCGGGCGCAGGTGTTTGTGGCGTGCTGCAGTGGAACTGTAGAGGCCTCTCCACGAAAGTGGGGGAGCTTAAATCCCGTCTACATATGAAGAAGATGCAGATGTGGGCCCTGTTACTACAGGAGACCAACGCCTTGCCTGTCATTGCGGGCTTCAGTGGATACGTGTCTCCTTCGATGAGTGACCGTCGCGTGCACACAGCTGCCCCTCCAGGAAAGGCGATGTTGATACGCGTTATCCTCAGGTCTGCCTTTCTCTTGAAAACTGGTGTAACTCATATCAGGAGGTAGTGGCAGTAGCTATTAAGCTACCCAAGGCAACTGTTGTGCTATAGTGTCATACTACATAAGACCAGCCGGTGGCTCTTCTTCAAGAATTAATCTGGGCTGGTTATTGAATGTCCGTCCCCATTACCCAGGTAAAAATCTTGCTTGGGCTAGTTGGTTCATGCTTGAAGTAGTAAAGGCATGGCGCAGAAGACCAGGACTCAGGAAGAACACAAACGACAGGACCGGCGCCCCTCACCTTGTGAGGCTGAACTTCGGTCCTTTTTCCAAAAAGAGCTCTACTTGTCTAGGCAGAGCTGCATCTCCTAGCACGGTGACCTGGCCGGTGCTTGCATCGTGAGGCTTTTTTGACCGGGATATTAGGCTCACTAACGCTCGATGCCAAAGAAACTCAGTGGACGTTGCTTCCAGACGCTTCATCTGCTGTAACCGCCTGTTTTCGCTTTCTGGTTCTTTCCCGAGAACAACAAGCACACGCAGCCAATCTTGAAGCAATCTAACTTGCCTCCAATTCTCGGGCTTGAGTATTTTGCATACGCGCCTGACGTGCCCAGAAGACGGTTCCAAGACGCCGAAGATAGACTGTACTTCCAAAGGCACCACTTTTTTTCTGAAGCAATACGACACCACTCGAGACTGGCAAGCTGAGACGGCAATCAGGTTGACGCACAAGATGCCAGGATCGGTGCGAAAGCTTTGTGGAAAGGAAGGGCCGAATGTAGAAGAAATATGCTCAAGTAAAACTCTTGCTTGGGCTAGTTGGTTCATGCTTGAAGTAGTAAAGGCAAGGCGCAGAAGACCAGGACTCAGGAAGAAGAATACAAACGACAGGACCGGCGCTACCCACCGCCACTCAGTGGCGCCGATCCTGTCGTTTGTGTTCTTCTTCCTGAGTACTGGTCTTCTGCGCCTTGCCTTTACTACCCAATACACAGCGTGTCCTACATTAGTTGGTGGTGATTTCAACGCCCCTCACCCAGATTGGGGGTACCCTACTTCTAGCCCTCGAGGTAGGCGTGTGCGGGACACCTTCGCGGATGCGTTGTTTGTACTACTGAACCATCCCGATTCGTCAGCGCGGGCTGTGCCTCAAGGTCGACGTACGACATACGCACCGGATCTTAGGTGGTGGTCGGGTTCCGGCACTACCACTTGGCACCTGCAGCCCGAATGGTAGTGTAGTGACCACCACCCTATCATCATCGGCCTTCATCCGTCGCAGCCCGCCGATTGCGCCGCAAGTGTTCTGTGGTGAACTGGGACACCTTTCGCTCCGTCCTCCAAGATACCTCTGTGGACTCGTCACCACTACTTTTTGACCGCATACAAAGCGTGCTCAATGAAGCTACAACCATCAGCTGGGTAGACGTCGATCGACCGGCACCGGATATCGGCCTGCTCAACTTGTGGGCTGCTCGCAGACAAGCGGAGCTGGCAGCATCCCGAGACCCCACTTCTGCAGAAGCACGTACCAGACTGAATTTCCTTACTACTAAGGCCTGCAAATATGAATGCGACCTCTCGCGGTGGCACTGGCATACGGGGTGTCAGCGGTTATCATCCAAGACATCGAATGCATCTCTCTGGAGAACGTTCCGTGCCTTGGAACACGGTTGCCGCCGTCCAGACGCGACAGCCACAGCCTGCTTCGCTGCTGGCTTGTCGCCGGATGATTTCGCCAGAGAAGCAGCCCGAAAGTTTTTCCCTCAGTACGACGTGTTGTCTAAAACAGCTAATGGGGCTTCCTTGGCAGGCATTCCGGCACATATTGACAAGTTACTATCTACAGCAGACTCCGAGGAGATTGCAAGCTGTTTCACCATGCCTGAGTTGCTTGCAGCGATAGATGGTACCAGTCGCAAGACAACACACGGTCCAGAATCTATTACTTATGAGGCTTACAAGAACCTGAGTTCCCCTGTGCTGCCTCAACTCCTCGGCACCATTAACAAGGTATGGTTAGATGGCGTTGTCCCTCCAGGTTGAAAATCGGCTATTGTGATCCCGATTCCGAAACCAGGAAAGCCGCCGACCAACCTTGGCAACTTCCGACCCATTTCCCGTTGTGCAAGCTTGCTGAGAAAATGCTAGCCACATGACTGTCGCGGTGGCTAGAGCACCACGGTTTCTAGCACCCTGCTCAAATAGGCTTTCGTCCATCCATAGATACTGAAGATGGGTTGGCTGTCTTGGCATCCTTGGTTTTATCGTCAACACGTAGCCACAGTGTCCGTACTGTCCTCGCTATAGACGTCGAAAAGGCGTATGACAACATCAGTCATGCTGCCATCTTGGCTTCAATTGACATGCTGCATTTTCCCCCTAGAGTACGGAATTTTGTCAAATCTTTCTTTGAAGGCCGACATTTTGCCATTCGCCTCAGTGGTGACACCGTCGGCTCATTTGTCCCTCTTCGCGGCGTACCCCAGGGATCTGTATTGTCACCCACATTATTCAATATTGCTTTCATCCCGCTTGCATGGCGCTTACACGATGTGCCCGACATCAAGTTCTTGTTGTACGCTGATGACATCACGGTATGGAACACTAATCATGACCTGCAGACTTAAGCCGCTGCCCTTCAATCAGCTTCAGATATCACCGCGACTTACGCTTCTTCGGTCGGCCTTAGGCTTTCAGTCAGGAAATGTGCTTACATGTCAGTCGCCTATCGCTGGGGCCGGCGTGAACTCTCTGCAACACCCATTCGTCTTCATCTATCCGGAACCCCTCTTCGACAACGTTCAACTATAAAAATTCTGGGTCTGACGGCACACGAGTTGGGAACTGGAACTGCTTGGCTCTCCAGCGCTAAAAAGCAAGCAATTCAGACGTTGGGTCTGATTAGGCGCATTGCTCCTAAAAAGGGCGGCGCCCGCTCATACGTTGCGCCACAATTGGTGAAGGCGGTAGTGCAACCGCGCCTTGTTTATCATGCCCAATTCCAGCATTTGACCAGGGCACAATGGCATCGCCTTGAGGCTGTTAATCGCGAGGCAATGAGGGTCATTACTTGCCTACCCCGCATCACTCCAATCGTGGCTCTCCAAGAAAATGCACAGCTGAACACACTAGATGAGCTGGTGCAGCAGCGACGTGATGCTGGCAGGCTTAAAGCCAGCCTTCCACACGCAACGTGTGCTCTCAGGGCTTACGCTTTCTCGTACTCCCTTCTACCACCCCCATCGACAGTTCTTCCTCCCTGGAGTTTTGTACAGCTGAGCGATAACAAGCCAACTGATATACGTCGACCGACATCAACTCACGCGGCGGCGTCGCTTTGTGACCTAATTATAGCTCGATGCCCACCTGCCGCTTGGCTCCATTGCCCTTTACGTTGATGCAAGCATTCAGAACGGTGAAACAACCACTGCAATTTATTGCCGATGCGCACCTGCCCTTAATAAGACGACCCGGTTTCAAATCCAAGAGCCTCCTTTCTCCTTTTGTGCTGAGCTCCTTGCTGTCCGAGAAGCGTTGTGCTCTGTGGCCGCCGCTCCCGTGGTCCCCACGACCCGCATCGTCATCCGCACTGATGCCCTTCAGGCGACGCGGCTTCTGCGACGCGTCTGTCGCAGCCCTGACATATGAAAACAGATCCATGTTCTGGCGGCACGCATCCCGCAGCCGATATCTGTCGAGTGGATCCCACGCGACCTTCTAAGCTTTCAAAGCCGTGCGGATTGTCATTGACCTCTCCATTGTCACTGCCTCAACTCTTTCACGTAGATGATGCCACCCTCCTTTTACCAAGAAAGGAGCACCTCCAGCGCCGCACACGTGCTCCCATACGTATACGTGTGCGGTAAACCTCCCCCGTGGTCTTACAGGTGCAGAGGAGGTTGCGCTTTGGAGGATCAGGGTAGGGGTTGCCCTCACTCCTGCCTTGACTAGGAAGTGGCCGCACTTTCGCCCGTTATATCCTCGTCCTGAGTGTTCCACGTCAGCTCTCTGAATTTTCACTAATTGCGCCGATTATTCAACTCGGATCTTCATGAAAGTACATCGATCGCATGTATGAACCTACGTGGACCACCGGGATACCCAATTCTGAGGTAGGCGTCCATTTCTTCGGTACTTAGAGCCGATTTTGTGACCCACGAAGAGCGCCCACCGGCCTCGGCTTCGGCCGAGGGAAGCGGTAGGCCTACTCTCAGGCCGCATCGAGCCGCAGCTAATTACCGAGCAATCGCTAATTTGGCAAGCGGACAGTGACCCAATATGTCGACCGCTATGAGAATTGAGGTCGATGGCGAAGAAATTTCGCCGGATCAGCTCACGAGAGCCGAGGGGTGGAAAACCGCCGGCGAGAAGTTGAAGCAAAGGAGCCACGCAAGTCAAGATGGCGCCGAAGCCGCAGTTGATGTCAGCAACAGACGTGGCGATGACATCTATGACACCACCGACAAGAGCCTTCGTCCCAGGATGAAGCGAGTAAACAAGGGAAAGCTGCTCAAGGGCGCGAGAATGCCAGACCTGCCGCGTGAAGACTTGAAGAATGTCATGCGGCCACGCGGCGGGCTTCAAGTGAGCGATGTGGCCCCGGTCGAAATCAGCCGAGCCATTACTGGGGCGGCCCAAGCCGATGTAATTGCAGCAAGAGAAGATATTATTTGTCCAAACCATCAACAGAACATAATCGCCGTGAGTACTTCGAAGAGGGATCACGCCGACAAGTACGCCATGGTGAAACGCATCGACATTCGAGGAACGGCCCACGAGGTGAGCACTTACGGATCGGCGCCTCACGGAACAGTTAAAGGAGTGATACGGGGCATCCCGCTAGAGGACACCGCCCAAGAAATTCAAGACCTAGTGGTGCACAAGCACAACCCGACGGCGTTGAAGGCGAAACGGATTGGCAAGACCAGGTCCATGGTGATCGCCTTCGAAGGACCCAAGGTTCCCAATTACGTGCGTTACGGGAACCTGCTCGTTGAATGTTCACTGCACCGCAAGCAGATCGACGTCTGCTACCAGTGCGGCCGCGTTGGACACCGAATGGACGTGTGCCCCAATCCCCAAAATCGCATCTGCCGGGGGTGCGGCATCGCCGACCCGGACAAAGAGCATGCGTGCGTGCCCAAGTGCGGCCTGTGCGGCGGCAAGCATCTCACCGCCGACCGGGCCTGTAAGGCAGAATTCAAGCCGCCGTACGTGGTGCGGCGCCGGCGCTGGGAGTGGCGACGGGCCATCGACGACAGTAGCCAAGAAGATAGAGGTCCTGCAGGCCGTGTCCAACGCAGCACCTCTTCGCGGAGCCGTTCGAGAACGCCGGCCCGCAAGGGCAGCCACCAAAGCCGCCAACGATCGAGCTCCCGTTCCCGGGATGGCCCGAGCAGGGCCGACCAGGCGCCATCGGATGGCTCCAAGTACGACCGCCGCTGGGAGACGATGCGGAAATGAGGCAGTCGTAGCTCAAGCGGAAGACGCCGGGGTTCCCGTTCGAGGTCCCGGACCAGATCAAGAACCCGGGCCGAGTCCAATCAACAGGCCTTCCGTCGCTCTAGGGATCGACAGAGAGTTCCCACCCCTCAACCCTACCCCGCCTCCCCCCTCTAGCCAAGACGCTGCAACACGCCAAGAGCCCGGCGAATGTACAGAACTTAAAAGACTAACCGAAATGCAAAACGCCCAGATCCAGGAACAGAATGTGCAGATCAGAGCAGTCATGAGTAAAATAGATGCGCTAGCTAGCGGCAGCTCAGCGACTGAAACAATCAAATCGAGCACGGCGCCCGAGGACGCCAACGAGAAACGCAAGTTGCCGCGGAGGGACCCCCTCTCGCCCCGCCATGAGCGGAGAGGAGAGGCGCAGCCCATGCAACAAGCATTGAATATTGAAGAAGCGATGGACGCTGAAACCACAGCTGACTGCAAGACGGCAGCAGCGGCACCACAGACGCCACATCAACAACAGCAACCACCGCAAGAGGGCAAACTGGCAGCGATACTCGCAGTCATCAATCAAATTAACGAGAATCTCGACAATATGAATGCCAGGTGAGAGGTCTTCGAGGGTCAAATAAAGATCCTGTCAGTCAAGCCCGAACGACTGGCGGCGAAGACAGCGACGATAACCGTGAAGAACAAGTTCGCAGCGCTAAGGAAAGAACGCGCCAATAATGTCAAGGAATCGATCGCGTACAGGCGCGGTCGCATCAAAACGTCAAAGGAAGATGGCGCAGACGCCGAACAGTAAAAAGCAAATCCGCGGGGGGGAAACAACGATCATTTACCAATGGAATTGCAGGGGCATCCGCACCAAGGAAGCCGAGTTACAACTTCACATAGATGGGCTCGACCAGAAAACGGATATGATCGCGTTACAAGAGACACACGGCAGACGCAGACTCCCGGGTTACGTGACGTACACGGATCCGACGGAAGGCGGGACGGCGTTACTGGTGCGCACCAACATAGCAGCCACCCAGCAACTCACGGCGCAAAAGGGCTGCGAACACACGCTGGACGAGGTTCACACAAGGACTATTGGCAGTGCCGGAAACCTGTTTGTGATGAGCGCCTACTGCAGGCCGTCACAAAGGCAGTACGACTTTGAAACCACAGTGAGCCAGGCGAAGAGGTTGGCGGGGAACAGGCCGCTCCTGGTCCTAGGCGACTTCAACGGCCCTCACACTACATGGGGTTACAAATACCAATCTAAACGAGGCAAGGCTCTAGCAAAGGCAATGGAGGACCAAGAAATGGCGCTCCTTCATGAACCGGGCGTCGTCACCCGAAAGGGAAACAGCGTCAACAGGGCACCACCCCGGACCGGTCTTGGATGGCGGGCTCCCTGGAAGTAGCCTGGTGGAACGACGACGTAGACCTGGGCTCCGACCACAGCATCATAAGTGTAACGATCAAGGGACCAAGGTACCGGGCAGTCCTCGGCAAAGCCCGAATCACCGACTGGGACCGAATGCGCAAGCACACGGACGAAGAAAACGAGACCTCCGGAGAAAACGCGGAGGAGGGCAGACATCAAACTTACGCAGAAAGGGCGCGAGAACAAAAGATCGCGCTCGACAGATTTACTCAGGAAGTTGTGACAACGATGCAGACGCCCTTCGTCGACGCCAAACTAGCACACATGTGGGAGGCGCGGCACTCGCTCACGCGAAGTTGGAAGCGTGAACGACGAAACAAGAAGCTCGTCAAACATATCGCGCTCCTCAACAAACAGATCGTGAATACGCAACCAAGCTGTGCCAAGAGAACTGGATGAGCACGTGCGACGGGCTGCAGGGAAAGCTGTCGGCGCGCAAGACCTGGTGCCTGCTCAGACACCTGATCGACCCGTTGGGCAGCAAGACCGCAACCAACCGCAACCTCACCAAAGTTCTGAACGCTTACGATGGCAACGGCCAAAGGCTCATTGAAGACCTCAAGGCGATCTACCTCAAGACGGAGAGAGGGCGATTTCCGATACCGGAGGATAACGGGGTCCAGAAAATCCGGCATTGGATCAACCGTTCACCATCACGGAGTTATTAACAGCCATATACGAGAGTAATAAGACGAGCGCACCCGGAACGGACGCCATTACATACAAGCTGCTCAATAACATGAGTGATGCGGCGGCTCACATCAACAGAACCTGGGAAAGTTCGAAGTTGCCCGCAGAATGGAAAGAGGCCGAGGTACGGTTCATACCTAAACCCGGCAAACCTCTGACCATCGAGAACATGGCCCTATCTCGCTCACGTCCTGTGTGGGCAAGGTCATGGAACGCATGGTTCTCAGAAGACTTCAAGCACACCTGGACGAGACAAATCAGATGCCGGCGACCATGTATGGATTCCGCCAGCACCTGAGCACCCGAGACGTCCTGATCCAATTACACGAACTAGTGATTAAAAGAGCAATGAGGCACGCGCCCCGGGTTATACTGGCTTTGGACCTCAAAGGAGCCTTCGACAACGTGTCCCACGCCAGCGTGCTCGAGAACCTGCGCAAGACGGGATGTGGCCGTAAGACCTACGGCTATATTAGATTTCCTAACCAATAGAACAGCAAATATCCGGATAGGAAATGAACGGTCAGAGCCTGTGGAGCTCGGAGACAGGGGTACCCCACAGTGGTCTGTCCTGTCGCCTCTGCTTTTCAACCTAGCACTCCTGTCCATGCCCGAACTACTCAATCAGATCGAGGGCGTGGACCACGCGTTCTATGCCGACGATATAACGGTGTGGACGAACAGCGCGGGGTCCGATGCCTGGGCGGAGGAAGCCCTGCAGAGAGCGGCAACGACCGTCCACGAGTACGCCATGACCTGCGGCCTGAGCTGCGCTCCACAGAAAACGGAGCTGCTCATGGTACAGCCCGGAAGACCAAAGAAAGAGCCGCCGCCGAACATAATCATCACCATCGACGGCACAGAGATCAAACCAACGCAGCAGATCCGGATACTGGGCCTGCTGTTGCGCAGCGACGGCAAGGCGCACGCTGCCGTCAACAAAATCAAGACCACATCCGAGCAAGTCCTGAGCATGATCCGGAGAGTCACCAACCGGAACAGAGGAATCAAAGAAGAAGACGTACTGCGCCTGGTGCAGTGCGTCTTCTTCGTCGTGTCACGCGTAACGTACTCCGCCCCGTACCTCCAGCTTGCGAAGGTGAACCGCGAGACGCTGAACACGACGATAAGGAAAGCAGTCAAACTCGCCATGGGCATCCCAGTCTACGCGTCAACGCAGAAGCGGCTGGAAATGGGTGCCCACAACACGGTGGAAGAGCTGGTGGAAGCACACCTATCCCACCAGAGAGTAAGGCTGAGCCGGACAGAGCACGGTCGGGCCGTCCTACGCAAGATAGGATGGCAAATTGAACAGCTACCGACAACTGAGCCACTCCCCACAACGTGGAGCGACATTATTAAGATCAAGCCCCTCCCCCGGAACATGCAGCCGGGGAGGAACAACGAGAGACGCTCTGCGCGTGCCAAGGCACTGGCTCGACAGCTGGAAGAGGACCCCGAGGTCCTCTACGCGGACGCCTCGCTTCCCAAGCACGGAACCAGAGCAACGGCGGTCGTCACCACCTTCGATAAACTGGTCACAGGCGCGTCGATACGGACGACGAATACAGCAGAAGCAGAAGTAGCCGTGGCCCTCGCACTCGCACAACCGCGAGTGAAGACCGTGGTCACGGACTCCCAGACCGCTGTTGGAATCTCGGTGCTGACACCCATTATTGCAATCGCACCGCTGGCACGAGTTGTTGCAAATGGGTCGCAAGCCCCAAGGGTAGCGTTGGCCTGGCGGCCTGGGGCACAACTGGAAGCATCCGAAGGTCCCGGCAAAGCATGAGTCGACTGCTAACAGAACAACTTGTTTATTCTAGCATCGCAAAAGAGCGGGTGGTCAGGGCGACCGAAGTGGAGAGACGGGAGAGCACGTAACTCAACTGAAGAAATCGGAGCCTCCCTCGGCGTCCGGGAGCAGCTGCTCTTATACTCTCGGAGTCGAGGGGAAGAAGGAACGCCTCGTCAGAGGCGCACGTGATGCGCGGCACGGACAGGCTGAGAGACATGTTGGGACGAGTGTAGTGACGCATCCGCCGGGCCGGCGCCGTTCAGACCTCCTCGCTTCACAGTTGGGGGAGCTCCTCTCCCCGGCTGCCGCGTTTTGACAAGCGTGGGCACCAACATGCACGCACACACACACGCACACACGAAGACACGTAGCATTGGAACATGCCTGGACGTGCTTGGCGGGGAGGCGTAGCGGCGGCGCCAAACGGGCCAAAATGTCCGCCGCTTTGAACGAAGCCCCGGCGTCCGTTGCATCCGCGCCGGCTATACCGCGCGTTGTAGGCGAAACGTAGCAGACCGCCCCGCCGGGGGAAGCAGATCCCGATGGTCAGGGGACTGCATCCGCTGTCCGGAGGGATGTCGCTCGATGATGCTCATAACCGAAGTCGGGCGTCCTTCGGCGTTTCTTGAGCGCAGCGCACAGAGAAGGCCTTGTTCTCTCGTTCAGATTCACACAGGACACTGCAAAGTGACTTCGGGAGAGTTGAAATTTTTGTTCTCGTTCCCGGCAAGCGTTAGAACTACGCCGAAACTCAACCGCTCAGTCAGCAAGCACGAAACAACCCTCACCAAGTCCTGCCAGGCTCTTTCCCCTTTTATACCACTGCCTAGTTCCTTACAGTAGTCTAGCAGCACTCAGAACGCGTCCACAAATTGGAAAATTGCACTAGAAAGCACGTCATCACTTTGAAACACTAAACAAAAGCAATATGTTAAAAATCCTGCCTCAGGAAGAAAAACATCAGTAACAAACAACTTTGAGGCTGATTCCTACGTTAGGGGCTTCGACTTAAGCCATCGGCGTTACCGTTGAGACTCCCCTTTTTGTAACGCACCTCAAAGGAATATTGTTGCAAAGCGAGGCTCCAGCGCAAGAGGCGGCCATTTTTGGGAGAGATGGTCTGCAGCCATTGGAGAGGGTAGTGATCCGTCTCAATGATAAACCTTGAGCCGGCTAGGTAGCATGACAATCTCTGAACGGCCCATACGAGACACGCACACTCTTTCTCGGTGGCGCTGTACGCCTGCTAACGACTGGTCAGCTTACGACTAGCATACAGGACGGGGTGTTCCACTTCTCCATTTTCCCGTTGGCACAGTACAACGCCCATGCCTCGCTCACTAGCATCGCACAGAACAACGAACCCTTTTGTGTAGTCTGGCGATCGTAGCACAGGCTGGCTTGTTAGGGCGCTCTTTAGGGCGCTAAAAGCTCTTTCCTTTGTCTCGTCCCAGACGACTGTTTGGGGCTCTGTTTTTCTTAGAGCATCCGTCAGGGGAGCCGCGATATCAGAGTACCGGGGGATGTACCGCTGATAGTAGCCGGCGACACCTAAGAACGACCGAATATCGGTCTTCGTGCTCGGTTGCGGGAAGTCTCGCTCAGCGGCCACCTTTATTTCAGAGGGGCGGCGACGACCCCGTCCAATCACGTGACCGAGGTAGACAACCTCGGCCTGTGCTAACTGGCACTTGGGAGCATTGACTGTCAAGCCCGCATTGCGCAGGCGGGTTAGCACTGCCCGAAAGTGGGCCATATGCTCAGGCCAGGATGCGGAGAATATCGCTACGTCGTCTAGATACGGTAAAGCGAATTCTTGCTGTCCCCGCAACACTTTATCCATGAGGCTTGAAAAGCAGTATGGCGCGTTCTTCAAACCAAAACTCAACACTTTAGGACGGAATGTTCCCATTGGTGAAATGAACGCCGCATACCTACTAGCCTCTTCTGAAAGTGGAACCTGCCAATAACCCCTGACAAGATCTAGGGTGGAAATAAACTGAGCGCTACTAACTTTCTCAAGGCGCTGCTCGATGTTAGGGATCGGATAAATTTGATCCTTAGTGATGGAATTAAGCCTGCGGTAGTCGACGCAAGGACGAGGTTCCTTGCCCGGTACCTCAACCAAAATCAAAGGGGAGGTATAATCACTCTCACCCGCCTCAATAACTCCGAGCTGTAGCATTTTCTTTACCTCAGCCTCCATAATATCGCTCTGGCGGGGTGACACCCGGTACGCCTTGGATCGTACTGGCTCTGGGGAGGTAAGTTCTATGTCATGAGTAAGGACAGAAGTCCTACCAGGCCTCTCAGAGAACAGACCTTGAAACTCTTGTAAGAGCTGGTGTAGTTCGGTTTTCTGCTCAGGCGACAGCGATGCTTTACTGATTCAGTCACTAATGACTTGATCGGTGTCTTTCCTGTTCGTTACTGAGCCTAGTCCCTGAAGCTCGACCGGAAGCTCTTCGGGAACGTTTACCATCATGCACACCACTGCTTCCCGTTGTTTATAGTGTTTGAGCAGATTACAGCGGTAAACTTGCTGTGCTTTCCGCTTTCCTGGCAGACTCACCACGTAGTTAACGTCCGACAGTTTTTGAACAATCCGTGCTGGGCCCTCCCACTGCACATCGAGTTTGTTTTTTAGCGATGTGCGCAATATCATGACCTCATCGCCCACCTCAAAACGACGGGCCCTGGCTGTCCGATCATAATAAACCTTGGCCCTCTGCTGGGCCTTTGCCATTGCTTCAACTGATAACACCTGTGCCCTTCTTAAGCGTTCGAGGAGCCTAAGCACGTACTCCACCACGACTGGGTCGTCGCCCCTGCCTTCCCATGATTCTCGAAGCATGCGAAGCGGAGATCGCAGCGAGCGACCGTACACCAGCTCAGCTGGCGAAAACCCCGTAGCCGCATGCGGCGCGGTCCTTAATGCAAACATCACCCCAGGCAGACACAGCTCCCAGTCAGTTTGTTGTTCAAAACACAATGCTCTCAACACGCGCTTCATGACGGAGTGGAGCTTCTCAACGGAATTCGACTGTGGGTGGTACACTGAGCTGTGTAACAGCTTTACCCCGCACCTTTCGAGAAAAGTTGTCGTCAAAGCGCTAGTAAACACTGTGCCCTGGTCTGATTGGATTTCCGCAGGAAAACCAACTCGCGCAAATATGGACAGTAGTGCATTGACTATCTCAACTGAGCTGAGTTCTTTAAGCGGCACTGCTTCAGGGAACTTTGTCGCTGGGCAGATCACAGTCAAAATGTGCCTGTACCCCGTGGTTGTTACCGGCAGAGGTCCCACTGTATCAATAACGAGCCGTCTAAAAGGCTGCGTAATGATAGGTACCAACTTCAACGGCGCCCTCGATTTGTCCCCTGGTTTGCCCACCCGCTGACAGGTGTCACATGTCTTCACAATGTGGTCTGCATCCCGAAAACACCCTGGCCAATAGTACTCTTGCAAGAGACGGTCCTTGGTTTTCTTAACTCCTAGGTGTCCGGACCACGAACCCCCATGCGACAAGCGCAACAGATCCTGACGGTAGCACTGAGGAACGATCAGCTGATCGAACTCCACTCCTCTGCGGTCTAGATACTTCCGGTACAGGACCCCAACTCTTTCCACAAAACGAGCATTTTTCTTGGCGATACCTTCCTTGACATTGCAGCGTATGTTTTCTAGGCTGCCATCCTTTTTTTGCTCGGCTATCAAAGCCGACCGGCTGACTTTTAGCAACCTATTAAGTCCGTCTGACGTAGGCGCGATGAGCAAATCTGCAGATAGCTCTTCTAATTTTCCCGTGTCGGGCATTTCCTCTCCAGTATCTGGTGCCTTTAACGCTACAGGCTCAAATTTATTCAGTTCGGGCGTGCTCTGAATATCAGCTTGCTGCGCCTCTGACCCTTTCTCATTGTTCGACAACGTCGGCCCCTTAACTACCGCCTTTGCAGCGAGCTCCCGAACCTTCGATCTGTTTAAGGCCTGAACGCTAGCCTCACCAAACAAAAGCCCCTTCTCGCGCAGGAGGTGATCGGACCTGTTCGAAAATAGGTACGGGTACTGGGGGGGGCAGCATAGATGACACTGCCGCCTCCGTCTCAAGTGCTCCGAAAGGTCCTTCAATAAGCACTTTTGCTACGGGCAGACACACGCTATGAGCTTCCACTGCTTGCTTGATCCATGCACACTCGCCCGTGAACATATCGGGTTCTACGTAAGAGGGGTGAACTACATCCATTGTAGCTGCGGAATCGCGAAGCACTCGGCACTCTTTCCCGTTCACGAGGAGGTCTCGCATGTAAGGCTCGAGAAGCTTCATGTTCTCGTCAGTGCTGCATAATGACAAAAACACGACTTTTGTTTTTGTTTCCGGACACTGCGCCGAAAACTGACCCGGCTTCTGGCACGTATAACACACGCGCGCTTGCCTCGTCTCGAACCGCTTTCTGCGTTCGGCTTCGGCTGCCGCCGTCTCCTTAGGTTCGGTCGGACTGCTTTCACTCGCATCCGCACTACGTGTGTTCCCCCTTGCTCTCATGGGCGTGAACTTCGGCCTCTCAAACTTGGAGCCAAATTCACCCTTTTGACCGTCCTTAGTTCCGCGAGCCCGACGCGTCACAAACTCCTCGGCTAGCTCGGCGGCTTTAGCCACCGTACTAACATCTGGCCTATCCAAGACCCAGTACCGCACGTTCTCAGGTAACGGACTATAAAACTGTTCCAGCCCGAAACACTGCAGAACTTTCTCGTGGTCACCAAACGCTTTCTCTTCTTTGAGCCACTCCTGCATGTTTGACATAAGCCTATACGCAAACTCTGTATATGACTCACTTTTGCCTTTCTCATTTTCCCGAAACTCCGACGGAACGCCTCCGCTGACAGCCTGTACTTTTTTAGCAGACTCGATTTCACTTTGTCGAAATCCTCTGCCTCCTCTCTCTTCAAGCGAGCGACTACGTCGGCCGACTCGCCGGGTAACAAAGTGAGCAAGCGCTGTGGCCACGTTTCCCGAGAGAACCCCTGCTTCTCGTACGTTCGCTCAAAGTTAACCAGGAACAAACCAATGTCCTCTCCAAGCTTAAACGGCCGCATCAGGTCAGTCATTTTGAACAATACTCGTTCTCCTGCACCGTGTGCCTGACTTTCATTACGAGCGCGTTCCATCTCTACCTCGAGACGCTTCATTTCCAAAGCGTGGTCGCGCTCTTCTTTTTCTTTCTGTTCTTTTCGTTCGCGCTCCTGTTTCTCTTTTTGCTCTTTAAGTTCGCGCTCCTGTCTTTTTGCCGTCTCCCTCTCCTCAATGGTCTCAAGGCATTCCGACAGCTCGTCATCCTCAGCTTCTAACTCAAGAATAGCCCTCAGCAGTTCTGGTTTTCTGAGTTTGTCTGAGACATCCAGACCCAACTCTCTTGCAAGCTCCAGCAATTTCGGTTTGCGCAACGACTTCAAATCCATGGCTGCTCTGAATGCTGCTTTCTCTACTGCCTACTATTGTCTTGCCACAAACTAACCCGGCAGCAACGACAACCACAATTACCAGCTCTGTTTCTGACACTAACAAAAGCCTGGCAAAACTCAGAAGAAGAAAGTCCCGCACTCACCAAACCTCGCAGCCAAGAATTCAGCGCAGTCGTTCCGCTGCAGGCAACCAGTCATCACACAGGGCTCGTTGCACTGCTCCCGGATGGTCGTTGTGCTGCTCAGCATACAGTCAACTGCATATCTTCGCTGCTGGCCTCCGTTGTCGCGATCTCACCGCTACCAGCCAGTTGTTGGAATCGCACCGCTGGCACGAGTTGTTGGAAACTCAGCGCTGGCACCCGTTGTTGCACCTGGGTCGCAAGCCCCAAGGGTAGCGTTGGCCTGGCGGCCTGGGGCACAACTGGAAGCATCCGAAGGTCCCGGCAAAGCATGAGTCGACTGCTAACAGAACAACTTGTTTATTCTAGCATCGCAAAAGAGCGGGCGGTCAGGGCGACCGAAGTGGAGAGACGGGAGAGCACGTAACTCAACTGAAGAAATCGGAGCCTCCCTCGGCGTCCGGGAGCAGCTGCTCTTATACTCTCGGAGTCGAGGGGAAGAAGGAACGCCTCGTCAGAGGCGCACGTGATGCGCGGCACGGACAAGCTGAGAGACATGTTGGGACGAGTGTAGTGACGCATCCGCCGGGCCGGCGCCGGTCAGACCTCCTCGCTTCACAGTTGGGGGAGCTCCCCTCCCCGGCTGCCGCGCTTTGACAAGCGTGGGCACCAACATGCACGCACACACACACGCACACACGAAGACACGTGGCATTGGAACATGCCTGGACGCGCTTGGCGGGGAGGCGTAGCTGCGGCGCCGAACGGGCCAAAATGTCCGCCGCTTTGAACGAAGCCCCGGCGTCCGTTGCATCCGCGCCGGCTATACCGCGCGTTGTAGGCGAAACGTAGCACCGCCTACGCAAGCTACCGCAAGGGGAACATCTCTCCCGCGGCACTAGCGATCCTCACCAAATGCAAATCACCGGGACGGGCCGTTGAGTTCGTGTGGGTCCCGGCTCACTCGCAAGTGGAAGGCAACGCACTCGCCGACCACTATGCCCGAGAACTGTCAATCCGGGCCGAGGACGAGCCAGAGCTACCGCACCCCGTGACAAGCTACAAAGAAATCACGCAAATGTACAGAAGCGGCAGATGCAGGCTTCCCCGTCCGCATCCGCAACTCAACCGAATGCAGCAAACGATCGTGCGACGCACGCAAGCGGTGTCGCTAGCGCATCCCGTGCTCTTGCACAAGATGTTCCCAACAGAGCATGACACTTCATGCCCTTTTTGCAGACGGTCAAAAGGCACTCTAGCACACATCCTTGCAGAGTGCACTAAGCTCAAGAACCCCCCCCCCATCCCTACCCCCCCTCCCCAGCCCCAACCCTCCCGAGCGATGGGAGACCTTGTTGACCAGCCCCGACCTACCGACCCAGCTGGCGCTGGCGGCTAGGGGCCAGGAACTGCTGGACACATATGGGACCTGAGAAGAAGGTACCACCCCATCTGGTGCCAGCGCGCACCAACCGTCACTAAGGGCTCAGCACAAAAGTTGATTCTCTCTCTCTCTCTCTGAAGCCGACATCCACCACCTGCTGTGGGTTTGCCCTGCACTAAAACGGACGAGGCTCCGGCAGCTTGCAGCCGCGGGACTCTCGCCGCATAATCCGAGCGATTACACTGCTTGGACGCAGGGACCACATTATCGATCCCTCTTGGACTTCATTAGATCAGCAAATCTTTTGTCATTGAATTAGTCATCTTTATTCACCCCCATCCTAACCCCTGTATGGCCTTAGGCATTTACCCTCCCATTAAAAAAAAAAGAATTGTAAGCACCTCCGCCAAATCAGATAGCCACAAGTTTCAAGTTTTTTACCCGCATTCAATGGGAAGAGGAATCAGCTCAGAAGTTTATCGTGGAGCTTCGACGCTTGGCTGATAAATGCAACGTCGGGACTATGTTGAACTGCCTGCTGCGAGGCAGGATCGTGTGCGGAATTCGTAGCAGTGACATGCAGAAGGCACTGCTTTCTCAGCCGAAACTGACGTTGCAGGAGGCCGAAAACATCATGCTTGCAGCAGAGGCTGCACGGCAGGGTGCTCAGCTTATGAAGCAGACGGAACTGAAGGAAGAGCCAGAGATTCACAGACTAGCAGGCGATAGACGGCATTGACAACAGGGAAAAGCTGCAGTCAGGCGAGTGGATCGTCTAAAGGCTGTCACCCGTGTGGAACCCGCGAGCACGGTGAGGCGGCTTATGCCTTCAAACACGCTAGAAGTTTCAAGTGTAGGAAAAATGGTCACCTAGCTGCCGCGTGTCAATCTAAAGGAAAGTGACCGCAGCAGAGTTTGGCGCTGAGCATCGGCTGAATGGAAAATGCCGAAGCCGAGCTCTCCGCACAGTTGTACACACTCAAGCCACAGTCAACCGCCGCCAACGGTCTTGTGAGCCTGGTACGACGCAATTTTTGCTGGGGCGGAGCCGACATCGTTATGGAAATTGACACCGGCTCATCAGTGTGCGTGGTGTCCTGGGACATCTACTGCCATTTTCGCACAAGCTGGCCCTGCCTTGAAAACTCCAGCTTGAAGTTGTCGTGCTACATGGGTCCGTTGCCTATAGTCGGGGAGCTAACGCTCCCAGTTTCATACTGAGGCAAGACTGTTACGGCGTCATTGACCGTTGTTCGCATCTCCGGTCCGAGCCTGTGCGGCCGTGATCTCATCCAGGCATTGAACAACGAAGGGACTGTTGTTTTTAGCGTGTCCGGCATTAAGGAGCAAGGGCTAAACTTGCAAGCGATCCTGTATGAGTACGAGGTCGTGTTTGCACCTGAACTAGGTCTGTTCAAGGTTCCGCCCGCTCATCTATACATGAAGGAGGATGCGGTTACAAAGTTCTTCAAAGCCAGGCCACTTCCACATGCAATGCGAGAAAAGGTTTCTAACGAGCTGGACAGGCTTGTTAAATCCGGAGTACTGTCCCCGGGGACTCGCTCGGAGTGGGCGACGCCGATAGTTCTGGTAATGAAGAAAGACGGAACAGTGCGCTTGTGTGCCGATTACAACCTAATGGTAAATGCTAGCTGTGTGACAGAGCAGTAACCACTCCCGGTAATCAATGACCTTTCTGCTGCACTGCACGAGGGTGACGTCTACAACACATTGGACCTTCGAGACGCCTTCAACCAGGTTCCCTTGGATGAGCAGTCAAAGAAGCTGACGGTCATTAACACACATCGGGGATTGTTCTCCTTTAATCACCTGCCATTTGGTGTGTCTTCGGCCCCAGCTATCTTTCAGCGAATAATGGGCAGCGTCCTGAACGGGTTGTCGGGAGTCCAGGCGTACTTGGACGACGTTCTGGTTGCCGAGAAGGGGAATGACGGCGGAAAGAACCTCAAGGCAGTTCAACAGCGCTTTCGAGAGTACGGCGTAAAGCTAAGGAAGGACAAGTGCACCTTCAGGATGCCTGATGTTTCGTGCCTTGGCCACAAGATCAGTACGGGAGGGCTGCACCCTCTGGAGAAGAACATGGACGCTATCATGAAGGCTCCAACACCCAAGAACGTGAGTGAACTGCGTTCCAACTTTTGTCTTCTCACGTATTATAGCAAGTTCCTTCCCAATATGGCCAGGCTGCTATTCCCGCTCTACGATTTGCTAACGAAAGAACGTGGCTGGAATTGGGGCTCTCAACGACGGGAAGCTTTTCAGAAGTCAAAAAAACGCATTATGCAATGCCAAAATGCTTACTCACTTCGATCCCTCCCTGCCGCTACGCTTGGAGTGCGATGCGGCACCGAACGGAATCGGAGCGGTACTGTCCCATTGGCAATGTTGACAAGCCTATAGGTTTGCGCTCTCGGAGAATTACTAAAGTGGACAGGAATTATTCCCAACTAGAGTGTGAATCGTTGGCCCAAGTGTTCGTGGTATCAAAGTTTCGGGACTACTTACTGGGAAGAACATTCACCTTGATCACAGATGTTTGCATAACTTAACATGTGTAACTTCAAGAAGGCTTCAGTGAATGTCACTCAGTGATTAATGTTAGGAATCATGTGCCTTAAGTTGTCGTTGACCGAATCCTCGAATGAAGAATGGCACTTTCCTATGGGCCATTTACACATGACAAATATTCAAGTATGAAAGTACAAAAAACAAGAGACGGAACGAAGAGAAAATGTTAATCAAGGCCAGAGACACTTCAGCATCGCCTTTGCCTGCAGTCGTCCCGCTGTAAATTGTTGGAGGTAGTTTTACGTGAAGTTTATAAGGAGTACGCTGGGAGTTGCCTTTACTGGGAGTTTGGATGCATCCTCTCAACATGCGGAGGCGACATGTAAACGGCGCGATAGGCCTGATCGCCTGTTTGCAGTTTTTATATTCGACTTACACATCACTGGGTAAGTGGCAGCAATGTGACTGCCGAACCTGCCGTAACTAATTGTTGTGAAATAAGTGACTACCGAGCAGAAGCAAGAATGTTAACAAAAGCTTAGGTTTGCGACTACTGTTCACGTTCAGTCTACTACGCATATTCTCTGTTCAATAACAAAGCATGTACTGGAGTACTTTCGAAAGCGGTCGTTCAGGTACGTACTGCGAGGACAACCTCTCTGCGCAGCTTTCAATACACGCAAGGAGCACATGCAAGCACAAACCACCTAAGCGTTGACAGCTACCATTGTGATTGACCCAACAGAGCCTCCACGCTGCTTTGAATACACGCAAGGAGCGCAGGCAAGCACAAAGCACCTAACCATTGCCAGCCACCATGGGGATTGACCCAACAGAGCAGCCCTGTTCGTAAATGTTTTCATTGCCATAACAATATGTAAATTCCAGCCGACTAGTCACCATCGCCGTCATGTTCCGTATGTATCTATGTAAATTTATGCTTTATCCATGCTTATCCATGCCGTATATGCAATATAGATGGTTTACTATTCCACAGCCGAAGTTGCTTAAACCAGGTCTTATATCCTTTACTAATTATTCTTCAGTATCTTTGATAACTGCAGCGCGCAATCAAAAGTGCTACATAATTTTATGAACAGCACATGCCTTTTATCTTAATTTTCTCAGATTAATAAAAACTGCAAAACAATACGAGTGCTTAGAATCTGAAAAGGCTGTAATTTCACTGGCGCCGCTTTTTACGGGCAGCGCAGTGGCGTTTGTGCGATGCCATCGCAGACGCTACACGACGTGCTAAAGCTTTTTAGGGTGCCAGAAAATGTGGTGCACCCACGTATGTCGCATACGCGCATAGCCCCTGTTGCGTATAGTTGGAACACCATCGCAAGTGCTTCAGCCCAAAGCTAGTCTTTGCTATCGCTGTCAGTGCTTCGGCGTTTCGCCGAAGCTGCCATATTTTTTTTACCCTCAGAGCCCTCAGAGATAAAAAATACCATGAGCCATTCAAATAAAAGTAACTGTGCCCTAACGACCCGCTTCCTTTGCACAGGAGCCCCAGTACCCACCGTCGTGGTCCCTCGAATCCTGGAAGAACGGAGTAATAGCGGAGAACTGGTTGTGGCCATCCATGCTGGTTGGACTTTGGTTCTGAGGAAAGTGTCTGTGCTGCGGGAACATCTAGAAGTCACGACGCTTGAGGAACATGAGAAAAGAGTTCATTACGTAAGAAGTTCCTCTCAGTTGTGCAGTATGCAACGCGAACCGTGTGAGTATACTGGAAAGTCATCTAAATACAATTATATGTTTAGAAAGGTCGAAGGTCGCAGATGGTCGCTGAAGAAGAAAAGAAGCTGTTTATGTGGTACTGAGAGACGGTCAGATTCTTTGACCTGTAGTGGTTGATGAGTAGCCACTAAAGGCGATGGATTGTTTTGTTGTCGGAGCCACCAGCGAAATATGGAGCCGCCAAAAACTAGTTCTTTCGAAATTGAAAGTTGTCAACAGTGAAGACACATTTGTGCTGACGTCTTGACTATCACTGCAATACAGATTATTGTGATTACGACGATGACGAATATAAATGTGCAGTTGCATCTTACACTGCTTTATATCTTAAAGAGTCCCCGTAGCTGTTTCTGTCGTATGCATAGACACAGAAGGTGCCGCTCGAGGAATGCTTTATCACAAGAATTGCGTCTGAGTGCGCTATAATAACGCACGTACGTTGGTAAAACATTACCCTCCCCTTAAGCCATGGCGTTCTTCCTCAACTTTTACACCATGTAGCCATCACTGTGTCCTGCCTCCTTCAAGTCGTGACGCAAGTGTTGTGTACTTCCGGTTTGTTGTAACCGCGTGTATTCCCGCGTCAATTTTCTATGCAGTTTTTATCGTTAAGACTGGTCTAGTTGGAGCGAAACTTGAGAGGTCAAACTGTGCCGGCGGTCAGAGATTCGGCGGCACTAGTCACAATGTCCGCTGGCATTTTTTTTTTGTTTATTTAAATTTTGGGGTTTTACGTGCCAAAACCACTTTCTGATTATTATTTTTTTGGTAATGCTTTGGTAACCTGTACAAGTTCAAGAATACACCAAATAAGTGTTTTCAGTGAAGAAGCTGAGATTAGCATATCTGTTGTTGTTGTTTTTTTTTTACTTTTCTGCGCCAGTTAGGAACGGGGGATGTAGCAAGGAGGAATCAATGCTGTTGCATTATAGCTCTAACCCGGCGTCGGGAAGCTCGGTGTCAGCGCAGCGTCGCTTCGGAAACCTAAAAAAAAAAAAAACATCGAAACATCGCTTGATTACTAGCGTTGCAGATGTGTCCAGGTTTAAATTAACTCTCTTATTTGCAAGCAATCTCACAGGCCATCTCGCTATAAATAGACTTACTTTTGTAAGCTTTGTAACTTTCCTAACGGGACCCTCAAACGGTTTTGACGATTGTGTACAAGCGTGCTCAGTCGGTAGGGCAGGTTCTTCTGGTACATTAAGCAATAGATTTAAGCGCTCCGAGTAAAAGATGCAATTTATAAGGTTTTAAAAACGTACATCGCTACCGATTGCAGCGCCGCCGCTCCCCTGCGTTTTCAGCCGTTCCTTCCCATGCTACATAGTGAGGGTGAGTGATGTCACACGCGCTGAGCGATCGGTTACGTCATCGGGAATGCTTAAAACATGCCGCTGCGTTAAGCTTACTTTTTAGAGTGTACTTTTATTATTTGTTTTATTTCAATCTACCCGCAAAAGCCATCTTAGGAGGGTACAACATAGGGGGAAATACATATAAATATGCACACATGAACATATGTGGGCATAATATTATGTATACTCTCGAAGTACACAAAGTCTAGAAGTCGAGACGCTTCTTCAAATCAATGACCCCACATCCACGTGGGAAGGCGGATCGTCTGCTACAGCTCCGACAATGGCAGTCGATGGGACACGGAGGGTCTTCTCACATGAAAATAGGAGCAGCGACGCCTTCTTTGGCGGCAGGAACACAATGGCAACCCGCAGCGCTGCCGTACGCTTGTCTTGCACCGCCAGGTGGGTGCATGGAGTAAACTACAGCCACTACAGGCTGTAGAAGACGGGAGCAATCCGTGTCGATGTCAACACCAACCTGCTTGGTATACACAACAATCACTTGCAGTTTTCAAAAGAAAGGAACTTTTAGCGGTAATCGCGCGTTTCGCATTTGTCAGAGAGCCAGGTTTTGTAAACGATTTGTCCAGAATGGTAGCAGAAAAAATACGCTAATAAGCCGCTAACAGCTACATTGAAGGTTGTACAGCAATGCGAAGTGGGCGCACGCGGTGGCTCTTTTCGATTCGATAAGCATTACCAAAAAAATAATAATCAGAACATGGTTTTGGCACGTATAACCCGAAAATTAATTCGCCCCTCCGGATTGATGTCATTGCCTAATCAAAGTTTAAAATGAAATTTACTTTCTATTTTGTAAGACTCGTAAACCTATCGAGAAGTACACCACTAATAACATATGCAGTGAAGTCGCGTGGGTGTTTGGGACAGTAGTCCTCTGCTATTATCAGTTCGTAATTAGGCCCCATCCTATTTTTCTTCAGATGAATGGATCACGTCTGGAACAGCACCTTTACCATGACCCTCAAGCCCGCGCTGCTGTCATACTTACGCGCACTGGAGGACTTCGACTCGTGCGTATTTTGCCTGTCTTTTCGTCCGCATTGTGTGCAATCTGTAAATGGTATACATGGAGATTCGTTCATTCATTCACAAAACTTTATTAGAGTCCTGAAGCCCGGTCTTTTCAGACCGAGGCGGGCCGCGTCCACGTCGGCACCGCCAGGTCGAGCCTCATGGCGCAAAGGATGACCCTCTGGACAGCCCCTAGTTGATCTTTTTATGAAGAGCTTGATACCATCAGAGATGAGTCAGAACACAAAACCTATGGTCAAGGCTACCGATCCGTTCGACAGCAAAAAAAGAAAAAGAAACTGTTCAAGAGAAAAAGCAAGTACACGCACACACACAGGCAAAGTTGTGCGCGCACGTGTGTGTGGTCGTGTGCAAGGAACTCGAGAGAAAATAAAATGCTTGAGAGAGTCCGTAGAATGTCATAGTAATGCAAAAAATGTTATTGCCACGAAGACGGCATTTGTTGAGTAACATGGAATTGCATGCAATATGCAAACAAGTAATTGTGATTTCCGTTCTTTGAAGGTCGGCATTCTGAGTCCTACCGAACGAATACGACCATCAGCTGCCGCTCGTTATGGCACAAGGGTTAAACATGACATTTTCCCTATAGCGCAGACAGACTCTGACGCTGAAAATTCATCAGACGTATTTCGAGAAGGTAAGTTTTCGTGCTAAAGGTTATAAGTATATATATATATATATATATATATATATATATATATATATTGCTCTGTGTTGCTGCCGAATAGATGTGTAGGGATTGAATTACACCGTTTTTAAATGCAGGTTGGCCGCTTACCTAGCGTGATTTAAAGACTCACATTAGACAGCTCGTCGAAATGGAAGTTCCAATTGTCGCTGTGTTATGGCAATTCACTGATAATTCGACTTCCAAAGCACGCAAACTATTGTGTCGCTTATCGTTCTGGATCCCTGTCAAGCTCACAGTCATGCCTTCTATATCAGATAAAGCTGTGATTAAATTTTCATTCACTTGCAGTAATTTCGTACACTTCTGCGCAGCATTGCAGGTGCTAGTTTCCGATGCCGTTTTTTTCATCGAAGTCTGTCCCAACGAAGTGCGTCAACATGGTGGAATCTAATGGAATGCTTCTGTTTCTTTGGATTACTTTGTCCCGGAACTAGGCATCGAGATAGTAATACTCGATAAGATGCACTTAATTGTATACGGTTTGCTTCACTTCGAGAGAGCTCCGGTGAAATTACCGGCAATCTTCAGTGTTAGCCTCTTATTGCCACGTGCTTCTTGCTTTGACGAACGCTTCCAGAGGTTGGCCTTCATCAAGCCAGTTATTTCATAGTTTAGTTAAAGATTATATTCTTTGGTTCCCGATTGCTGAAAAAGGGCTTTCTCAAACCTTGAGGGAAATTTTTAAATAAATAGGATGTTATCATTCCTGTTGATTCCCATTTTTGCGCAACTTTTCATTCGTAAAAACAAGTAGAGTGCGCCATCTTAAGGTTATATTCTATGGTTCCCGATTGCTTAAGAGAGTTTTGTCAAATATTGAGGGCGACGTTTATAAGAATGTGATGTTACCATTTCTGTTGCTTCCAGTTTTTCTGTATTTTTTCTTTTGTAAAATGAAGTAGCGTGAGCCATTTCAAAAGGGAAACGTCGACAAAATATCATACAATAAAATAATATACGCGCTTAAGATTTAAGCGAGAAAGAGCAATTGAGGGCCTAGAATTTTTGCTTGGAATTAGCCGGCGAAAACTGAGCATTAGAGCAGTGGTATACGCAACCTTTATTTTCGACGTGTTTCTTTCTTTTCGTTTTGTGAAGACATGGGTGTCATTTGTGTACTCTGAGTTTCTCGCGCTGATGTACCACACAGATATGTCAGTCGGTAACATGAGGGAAAAGTGGCTTTCGAAGCGACTTACATTTTATGTATAAAGTGTAGATAAAGGGTACATTTTTATGGTAATCACGTGCCTGTCCCGATGGAATATACACCCGTGCACATTGCCTGCATCAAGCAGCAGTGCAGCGTTCGATAGGTGTCCCAAATTGAATACTTCTGGCACAGCATCACAGCATCGATGTCATGTCCATGTCATCGCATTCACGATGTCACATGCAAACCGTCAATATTTGAGCGATGGGAACACTGACAGCGTGGCAGAGTAGATGCGAGGGAGAACACTATCGCCCTCGTTACCCGGCGACGAACCATCCGACGCATGTGTACCAATAGATTTACCCTATATGATAAACACACACACACACACACACACACACACACACACACACACATATATATATATATATATATATATATATATATATATATATATATATATATATATATATATATATATATATATATATATGAATGTATGTATGTATATATATCACCACCGCTCCGCAAACTATGAGGGGAGATTTTCTATCAGGGACGAGAGCAAGGTTAGTGACCCCTAGCGAGTTTTACCGGTGGCGGCGTCCGCTTTGGTCAGAGAGAATGACGTCAGCACCTGTAGAGGTTAATCGGCGAGCGCGGGTGCCTTTGGCCCGAGGCACAAAAATATATCTGGCTTGCAAAGAACGCTATGCGCTTAAATAATTGCAAGTGTACAAAAATGGCCGCAGCGGAATATCGGTGACGTTCAAACAACTCTCGTTCTGTATTAAACTGCGAAGAGACGTTTATCTGAGAACTCACTAACAACATGTCTGATGGACACTCCTCGGCATCAGCGTTATGTTTGGTAACGAAAATATTGACGGTCTTTCTTCATCACAGATGTTGATGGCCACCCAGATTCTGCCCTGTCTGAGCCTTTTATCCAGACGGCAAGGAAAGTTCCCGAGGCAAGAT